>NC_057813.1:731904595-731937219 GCF_018294505.1 Triticum aestivum
GGAGACGTGTGCCGCATCTTTGGACATGCCACAACACCACCGCGCATGTATGAGGTCGCGGTACGACGCTCCGGTGGCATTGCTACCCCCAGGACCCCCGTCCCGCCAAACCCTGGAGTGGTTGACCACGAGATCTAGCCCTTTGACTTTCCACGGACGGGTTTTGACCAGTGGACCTCTCCACCCGGTTGTGTCAGGTCGGCCCAGAGGGACACCGGGGAGCAACATCCGGGCCAAACCCACAGCTAAATCCACTCCATGTAGACCCGACGCGTCCGTTCCGCCCCTCCAGGTGCCGGCGCCACACCCCGGAGATGCATGCCGCCTCTTCGGACATGCCATAACACCATCCGGTTGTGGTAGGTCATCCGATATATATAAACACTTGGAGCAAAGTCCCCTTCGTATAGACCCGATGCGGCTGTTCCCCATTCCAGTTGCCGTCTGGCGGCGGCACCGTTCGTGAGGGGGGTCACAACGCTCTGTACAGAACCGAAAAATAATGTATGTATGCTTATTAACACATACTGTATGTAAGTTAGTTAAATAATAATAATAAAGAAAACAATGAAGAAAAAAAAACTATATGTATGCTTATTAACACATACTATATGCTTATTAACATACTATATGCTTATTAACACAATCTATATGTATGCTTATTAACACAATCTATATGTATGCTTATTAACACATACTGTATGCTTAATAATAATAATAATAATATATGAAAAAAAGAAAAAAAACTATGCCGACGGCAAAGCCGTCGGCATAGGTGCGGCCAGGGCAGATGGACAGCGCCGCGAATCGATGACGTGTCGGCTACGCCGACGGCTGCCATCGGCATAGCTCCTGGTCGGTGCGCTCTGGATCGGTGACGTGTCACCCGTATCTATGCCGACGGCCACCCGTCACGGGCGTCGGCATAGATTTGACGTCTTAGCCGGCCGTGATGACAGTTGTCAGCGGCCCGCATCTATGCCGACGGCCTATATATGCCGACGGCAGCTGTAGACGTATTCTGGGATAAGCCGACGGCCTATATATGCCGACGGCTGCTGTCAGCGTAGATGCGGATAGCCCGACGGCCATTGTACGCCGACGGCCAGGAGCTAGCTGTCGGCATAGCTCGGACTAGGCCGACGGTAGCCGTCGGCATATATTTGGCTGTCGGCGTAGAGCCCTGTTCCGGTAGTGAATCAGAGGTCGGTGACTGAGCAAACTTCCTTGGACTGCAGAAAACTTGGCACGCAGCACACACTTCCCAATCCACCAAGAAAACAATAACACCACTGCTTAATTCTGAAGACAGTTGGAGCGGAGCGAGGGAATCGGCAACATGCACGAACCGTGCGGGCGGACCGCTGGAGTAGCAGTACGGCAAGAACACGGACAAGAATGCGGACTGCTCATCGCCATGGCCATACATGTAGCTGGCCTGGCCATGGGTGATGGGGCTCTCTCTGACAAGCACCCAGCGCAAGCGCCCCAGCCATGACCGCCTGCCTGGGTCTCTGGGTTGGTTGGTAGCCTCGTTGAGATCGTGACTCGCAGAAGACGGCAGTTTCTGGTCGAGTCCGCGATGAAAATCATATGCCTTGTTCACACATATCTACCTAGGCAGGTTCTATGAATCTCTGCAGCCGGAGAAGAAAATGGATAAATTAAATCAGTGGGCATATATAAAACAAAGAGCAAAGTAACAATATTGGTCGACATGCACACTAGAAATCAAAACAAGAATATATACGGGCAAATACGCCGGGACACGGATTAGTGGAACATGGTTCCATGAGGAGCCCTTACGAAAAGTAAATTCTGAAAAAAACAATAACATACATGGTCTACTAGTATACCACTTGCGTATAAAGTTTCACGAAGAAATGGCATCCATGGCATTCTGGTAAAAATAATAAAAGCAAAGGTACGTTCAAAAACACTGTTTAAAGAAATATTAACGCGGGATTGTATTTTTCTTTACTACGGAACACCCTAGGTGTCATTTCTTCATGAAACTTCATCAATATGTAGAATGATCGATTGATTATTATTTTTTTGTGCGGGAAAATGTCTAATCTATTCATTTTCAATCATGGTGTTGTAAATGATTGTTTTGGCAATGCTTCATGATGTATTGATCGGTGCAAAGCGCACGTATATATGGAGTACAAAGTGGGCCACAACCTCAACTATACAAAGACTAGGAGGTGGGCCAGGCTATACAGTATACATGCACAAACCATATATTCAACACCCCCCCGCAGTCGAAGCGTCGCCGGAGACGCAAAGACTGGACCTGAACTCCTCGAAAACAGAAGTAGGCAGTCCTTTCGTCATGACGTCGGCGAACTGCTGCGCCGTCGGGACGTGGAGGACCCGGATGCGCCCAAGAGCCACCTGCTCACGAACGAAGTGTATATCGAGCTCAATATGCTTCGTTCGACGATGATGGACTGGGTTGGCGGAGAGGTAAATGGCAGAGACGTTGTCGCAGTAGATGAGCGTCGCCTTGTGAACATCACAAAGCAACTCCTGGAGCAGCTGACGGAGCCAAGAGCATTCAGCAACGGCGTTAGCCACTGCTCGATACTCATCCTCGGCACTCGAGCGGGAGACGGTGGGCTGTCGCTTGGAGGACCAAGAGATCAGGGACGGCCCAAGGTAGACATAGTACCCCGAGGTGGAGCGCCATGTGTCGGGGCATGAAAGTGCTAGTTATCGACTAGAGGGGGGGTGAATAGGCGATTTTTAACGAAGGCTTCAAAACGTGGAAGTTTCGAAGACAAACAATAGAAATAACCTAATTGATATGCATCGGAAGATAAACTACAACAAGCAAGCCATAATCAAGTATGCAATAGCGTTAACGTACGAAGACTAATAGCAGCTAGGTAGTAGGATCAGGATGGAAGATAGTATGAAGCCAATCAACAATAGTAGTCAAGCAATGAAGTCAATCAGATAAGACAGATAAGCATCAACTTCACGAAGACAAACTCAAGGTAAAGGAGGAAAGAGATAGAACCAGTTGCTTGTTGAAGACACAGGATTTGTTGGACCAGTTCCAGTTGCTGTGACAACTATACGTCTGGTTAGGGAGGCTGAGATTCAACTCAGAAGACCGTGTCTTCACCTTATTCCCCTTGAGCTAAGGTCACTTAGTCCTCGCCCAATCACTCTGGTAAGTCTTCAAGGTAGACTTCCAAACCTTCACAGACTCCGTTCACCCGGCAATCCACAATGACTCTTGGATGCTCAGAATGCGATGCCTAACCGGCTGAAGGATACACAGTCCTCAAGTGTAATAAGTCTTCAGGTCACACAGACAGAAAGACTTCAGTGATGCCTAACACTCTTTGGCTCTGGGTGTTTGGGCTTTGTCCTCGCAAGGATTTCTCTCTCTCAAATGCTTCGAGGTGGGTTGCTCTCAAACGACAAAAGCCGTATACTAACTCTGAGCAGCCACCAACTTATGGTGTAGGGGGTGGGCTATTTATAGCCACTAGGCAACCCGACCTGATTTGTCCAAAATGACCCTGGGTCACTAAGGAACTGACACGTGTTCCAACGGTCAGATTTCAAACACATGCGGCAACTTTACTTGGGCTACAAGCAAAGCTGACTCATCTAGCTCTGGATAAGGTTTGCTCTCATTGTCTTCGTTCGAAGACATACAATTTGAGTTGAGCATCACTTCAGTCACTCTGACTTAGTTCACTTGGACCCCACTTAACAGTACGGTGGTTCCTATGACTCAACAAAGAAGAAAAGAAAGCAACGAATCCACACAGTCTTCGCGCTCCATAGTCTTCACGCAATGTCTTCTCATGTCATAGTCTTCAATATGAATATCTTCTCATACCACCATTGTCTTCAATGTCTTCATACATTTTTAGGGGTCATCTCCGGTAGGTAAACCGAATCAATGAGGGACACTACCTGCGTTATCCTGCAATTCTCACAAACGCATTAGTCCCTCAACCAACTTTGTCGTCAATACTCCAAAACCAACTAGGGGTGGCACTAGATGCACTTACAATCTCCCCCTTTTTGGTGATTGATGACAAACTGGTTGAAGTTTTCAACAGGGATAAATATGTGAAATTGTAAGGATAGGAAATAGTCTTCATAAGTTGCAAGGGCTCCCCCTGAAGATGTGCATGTAAGTAATTTGCTTTTGGAATGCAAATGCACATGGCAGGTTGTACTTGTGGAGATCCACTTCAACTTATGAAGATAATTCATCATGCATGAACTGATATAGTAAGTAGAATGACATGCATAATGAAAAATGGACGTCTGCAGAATGATCTAAGTGCGGAAGTTATCATAGCACATGCGGAATCTATCATCGCATCACAGTAAAGCAAATAAGTAGCAGACGACCATCAAGTTTAGGTGTTACAACTCAAAGAACCAAATGTTTTCAAAAAGCAAGAGTTGTAAGCACGAGGCAAAAATATAATGCAACCGCCCATATGAACCCGCTTGAAGACTATCAAACTCATACGCTTCTCCCCCTTTTGTCAGTAATGACCAAAAAGGTTTGAAGACATAGAGCATCTACTCGTCCTCATGAGGAGTAGTTGAAGCAGCAGGGTTGTCGTTGTCGTTTGGCGGTGCAGATGAACTTGGTGCAGTGTCGATGCGTGCAGAAGTAGGAGGTGGTGAAGTAGCATCATCTTCATCATCGATCACTTTGGCATTTACTGTTGCCGCGGAGGAAGAATATTCAGAATCTTCAAGAGATGGAGTACGACGTAGGACAGCAGTCCGTGGAGGAGTGGAGTCAAACTGGAATCGTTCATTGAAGCCATCGTCTTGAAGATCTGCTTCAACACTAAGCAGGGTCAAGCTCTTCCATGATCGCCGACAAGTTTCATGAGCAACAAAGGCATTCTTGGTGGAAAGGTTGCGAATGCGATTGACATCCACCAAGATGCTTTGCATCTGTCTCTTGAGCCAGAAATGATGCTTATCCTGTTTCTGATGAAGGGCCACAAGAAGTTCTCCGTCATTGAGAACGTGAGAATGCTTCCGAGGCCTTTGGGCAATGGTGCTTTCAGTGGCTTCAGTAGGTGCTCGATGAGGCAGACGAGTATTTCCGGCCAATGGATAGATTCGAGTTGCTGCTTGAACACCTTCAATGGGTTGAGTGAAGCTTTGGCGCTCGGCATTCTGAAGACAAAGAGGCTTCTTGGCAGGTTCAGGGTATATAGCTTCAACTGACATATCAACCTCTGGTAGAAAAATCACATGATTGCGAGCAGATGGTTGATAGTTGACAGATGAGTGTCGCTTGATGAGGCGCATGACCCATGGAGCATTGAAGCTGATGCCATTGAGAATGTAGAAGACCAAGGTCTTCATAGCTCCTTCAAGCTTTGCCACTGATGAATGTCCTTTGATAGGCCATAGAGTTCGCCTAATGATGTGATATATGGTGCGTGGCAGATACTCAAGGTCTTCAACAAAGAACTTTGTTGGATATTCAGCATCACGTGGCAAAGGCTTCATCATGCTCAGCATCTGACTCATATTGGGTTCAGGCTTATGAAAGATGCTTTCCAAAGCATTGCGGTGATTTTGACAACCAGGTTCATAGAGTTCTCCTGGAGTGGATAGGCCTGTAAGCTCGATGATATCCATAGCTTTGGCTTCATGATGAACATTTCCGGTCATCCACTCGAGAACCCATGTCTTGATATCTCTGTTGTAGCCGCGAATGTGTAGAGTAGCATAGAATTGAAGCAAGAGTTTTTCATTCCAGTGTTCTTTATCTTTGACAAAACTGAGCAGCCCAGCATCACAAAAGCAGTCAAGTGCTTCTTCTAAGAAGGACAGACTAGTAATGGCTTCAGTGTCGAGACGCATATGAGGGAAAATGCGCCCTTGATCATACAGAACACATGAGTAATAGCTTCGCTGCTGATGACTCCAGAACCGATATGATGATATTCTTGGCTTCGTGTAGGGGTTCTTCGAGCTGTCAAAGAATGTGTTGTGGATCTTGAAGCCATTTGCATTGAAAGACCCTGGGGAGTTTGCAGTACCTGGAAACCTTGGCAGTCTTGGCTTGGGCTTCTGGACCTGAGGCCTATGCTCAATGTGATAGTCAAATTGAGGACCAGAGACATTAGGCGGAGGGACCAGAACGGGCCATCTTACTGTGATTAGCTCGCCATGGTTGTATGCTTGCTCGATTGTATAGGGCCTTGGGGGCGGAACAGGAGCAGTGGCAGCAGCTGAGGCTTCAGGCTGCACAACAGGTGCTTCAGGTGCAGTGGCCTCATTAGCTTCAGGTGCGGTGGCCTCATTAGCTTCAGGCACACTGTTTGGTTCAAGCTCCACATTAGCTTCAGCCATGACAACGTCATTGTCTTCACTTGCGTTGGTTGTGGCAGCTTCAGGATTTTCAACCTCCACTTGAGGTGCTGGAGGGTCAGGCATAGACACGTTCACTTCATGAACTGTTTCTTCAGGCATGGGGGGAGTTTGGACATGTTCTTCTTGACGTTCCTCATCGGCTGATGCAGCCGGATTGTCTTCAGCAGCTTGTGCTTCAGACACAGAGACATTCATAGTTGGAGTGGCTTCAGAGAACACTTGACGTGCAACAGGTTGATGGTGCACTTCTCCTTCTGGAACGCTCGGAAGAGGGACTTGAGGCCTTGGTCCTTTGCGAAGCCTTTGTAGTACAGACGACGCCTTTGGAGATGGAGTGGGCAGGTCCTCATCCTCTTCAATTTGTATGGATGGTGTGGTTTGTTGTTGTTGGGGAGTACTGGGGAAGTCTTGTTGCTGTGGGTGATCAGCCCACGATGCATCCTGAGCAATTGGCGTCAGTGGACGACCAATGCTGATGAGTTCGATGTTCGTATGAACAGGCGATGATACCACGTCATGTTCGATCTGAGGAAGAACTTCATCATCAGCTACATTGTCATCATGACCAATGTCTTCAGCAGCTGTGGGTTCAGCTGCTGGAATATCTTCAGCTTCATGAGCCTCTGAGGGAGCAGGCTCATGAACGATCATCTGTCTTTCTTGATGTTCAGACGCAGGTCGAACCATTGAGATGGGTTCAACAACCAGAGGCTTTGTGGGAGCAGCCCGATTTTTCTTGGTCTCGCGCTTCTTCTTGGAGGGAGCAGCATCAGAGGCTTCAGTATTCTTCCTCTTTCCGGCTTCAGCCTCGGCAGCCCTCGTCTTCTTCTGTTCTGAAGCGGTTGTGGTGACCTTTGGCTTCGAGCCAGTCATGCTACTTGGGAAGATAATGCGAGGAGCTTCTTGGCTTGAAGGTGCAGGATGGTCAGCAGAAAGCTTCTTCTTTTTCTTTGCAGCCATCCTGGGGTCAATGCCAGGACGGCCAAGTGACTTGCGCTTCTCAGCCTCATTGTAGGCAAGCACACACTTATCAGCCAAACGCTTCATGCGCTCACGAGAGCCTTGAGATTCTTGGTGCTTCTTCAGAAAAGCTTCTTTAAGCTCATGCAACATGCCTTTGAAGTTTCGGACGTCTTGAACACTTAGCTTGGCCACATGCTTCTTGAATTGAGCCTTCTCATAATCAATTTTGTTCTTCAGCTCAACGATGCGCTGAGCAAGAGCCAGCTCAGAAGCAATGGCGCCATTGAAGGCGACACTGAGGCCAATGGGAAGCTGTAAATCTTCAAAGATGACATTGGGGGTGTCGAACCACTCATCAATGAACTTGTGGATGATGGCCACATCAAAGAGAGGCAAGTTGTTGAAGATTTCTGCTTCTTCCTTGTTCTTTATCAGTTGCTCAAGGGCATCATCAGCAAGATCTTCATCACTTGATAGATCAATGGGTTCTTCACGCAGAATGGCGGCAGGAGTCAAGGCTTGATCAATATGCCTGACAAGTTGCTTTTTCTTCTCCGTCTTCTTGGAGAAGCGGGATTGATCTTCAGACTGCACACTGGCTTCAGGAGGTCAGTGGCCAGTGGCTTCACACGAGAAGCTTTTGGAGGTGTAGCTGATGATGAAGCCTTAAGTTTCTTTGGCTTCTGCGGCCTAGGAGGAGCTGGGGCTTCATCAGAATCAGCCTCATTGTCAGAATGATCCACTTTGGCACCTTGTAGCAAGATGTAGGAGATGAGGCCATCAAGGTTTGCAAAGGGGCCAATTCTATTTTCTTCAGCTTCACGTGTGCCATCCTCACGGGGAGCAGAGGGGCCAGGATTGAAGTCTAATCCCCATGACTTCTTGTTTTCCTTTGCTGAAGCCTTAGCTAACTGGAGGTTGCGCTTGAAGAGATTGTCGTCACGACACCAGAGCAATGATGTTGGGTCGGCTTCTTCAGGTTGTGGTCCATGGACCATGCAAGGATAGAATTCTTGCGCAATGGCTTCAGCTTTGTTCTTGGGGGGAAGGCCTCGATAGAGAATATCACCCCAAGGCCTTTTGATAGCATTTTTCTCTGCGTACTCCTGGGTGACGAACTTGTACTTGTACCACTGTTCAGCCCAATAGCGTCGAATCCATTGGATTCGAGTCTTGCGCTGATTGTAATCTTCTTCTGGATCTGTTTTATACATTTCTGCCAGATCCTCAGGCAGATCCTTTGAAGTTCCCCCACGACGTTGTCTGCCACCCTTCCTGACAGATTTCTCCGTAGCCATGAACTTCAAACTGAACGGTTTCAATATGTTCAAAGGCTTCAAAGGCTTTCGCTTGCTGGTCAGACAGGAACTGGCTTCAAGAGAATTGATATGATGCTGTAAGTATTCTGCAAATGAATGCAGACTATGAGAACCAAGGGATTCTCCCACGGACATGTACTTGTGATAGCATTAGATATGCGAGGGAAGGGGAAGAGGTCATATGCATTCTCAGAAGATTTTGAAGATAAATCAGTTTGAAGATATTGACCTCATGATGCGAAGACATTCACTTATATAGGTGAGTTGGTTCCAGATTTGTACCAGTCCGTGAATGAGTACAAGTGAGGAATCAAACTAGACAGGAAATCTAAGTGAATTGACTCGGCAGTATGAGAGGCAGATAGAATAGATCTAACATTGAATAGGCAGAAACTACTTTTGGTAAACAGGATGAATCTTGAAGATCAAAAAAGTGGTAAAAATAGAGTTATAATTACCGCACGAAGAACTGCTAGATGGGAAGAATAGGAGACCGAGCAGTTCAGCCCACTGTGCCCTACCTTGGCGACGGAGGACACCTACGGTGACGGCGGAGAGGACGATGTCCGCGGCCGGCGTGAGGACGGCGTCGGAGAAGTCGCGGCAGCTAAGCGCTTTGTCGCAGGTGTCGTCGGGAGCTAGCGGTGGCGCTAGGGTTTTGACGAGGTGGAGAGGTGGAAGAAGGTTTTCTTGACCGCAGGGGACACGTATTTATAAGTAGGTGTGCGGCACAGCGCAATTACGCAGGTGCCCCTGTCTGTTCACATCCGTGGGACACGTGGAAAGCATGCAACATACATAGAGTTGTCCCACGTTCCCACGCTCGCCAGGCATGTCGGAGAGTTGTTCCGGCTTCTCCGGATTTAGACAATAAAGATGAATCATTTAAATAGGACTTGATGTTTGTCTCTGTGTCTTCTGCTGACTAGGACGGAGAGAAGACATTCGACAGTTTCAATAGAATGCATATGATTTGGACAGATAGAGTTTGAGATAGAAAGCATAGAGGGGTTAGGGTCCGATCACATTCAATTAGTTCAAAAGATTCAACTTGAAGACATAGCTATAAGTGAATGCTGTAGAGGACAGAACGCTAGTGTATATATATATATATATGCAACCAACTCATCATAGAGCAGAAAATCATGAAGATAAATAGAAAATGAAGACAAACCAAATGCGAAGTCTTTGCAAAAGTAACGCCATGAGTGAAACACTTCAAAAAGAGAAATTTGGTGGTGGCGTTACCCACCGTATAGGAAGTATTAGACCCAGACACGGCACACAATTATCGTGGCGCTCCGAAGTCAAATTCCATGTTAATGTATTCACACTCAGAGTGTAAATCTTCATTGATTGAAGATATACATTACTTTGTGTGTTGCACATCTAAGTCATCAACATGCGTAAGTGTTAGGATGTGTGCCTGATCACAGGACATTCGAGGATTCCAAGATATTTAGCTCACACCGTAACTTGCAAAACCTTTTCTCATCCAAGGGCTTTGTGAAGATATCTGCCAGTTGCTCTTCAGTGTTGACGTGCATGATATCTATATCTTTCTTCATAACATGATCTCTGAGAAAGTGATGACGTATTTCAATGTGCTTTGTCTTCGAGTGCTGGACTGGATTTTTGGCTATCTTGATGGCACTTTCGTTGTCGCAGAAGAGAGGTACTTGTTTCAGGTTGATGCCATAATCCTTGAGAGTTTGCTTCATCCATAGAAGCTGAGCACAACAGGATCCAGCAGCAATGTATTCAGATTCAGCAGTTGAGAGTGATACACAGTTCTGCTTCTTTGAAGACCAACAGACAAGTGATCGACCAAGAAAATGACATGTGCCTGATGTAGACCTGCGATCCACCTTGTCACCAGCATAATCAGCATCCGAGAATCCAACTAGGTCAAACCTTGAGCCCTTTGGATACCATAATCCGAGTGTTGGGGTGTAAGCCAAATATCGAAGAATTCGCTTCACAGCTAAGTGATGCGGTTCCTTTGGTGCCACTTGGAATCAAGCACACATGCAAACACTAAGCATAATATCTGGCCTAGATGCACATAAATAAGGCAAAGAACCAATCATGGAGCGGTATACCTTTTGATCGAACTCTTTACCATTGTCGTCGGGACCAAGATGGTGTTTGGCTGGCATTGGCGTCGTGTAGCCTTTGCAGTCTTCCATTCCAAACTTCTTCAGACAATCTTTGAGGTACTTTTCTTGAGATATGAAGATGCCATTGCTTTGCTGACGAATTTGAAGACCAAGGAAGAAATTCAGCTCACCCATCATGGACATTTGATATTTCTCTTGCATCATGTACCCAAACTCATCACTGTACTTCTGGTTGGTGCACCCGAAGATTATGTCATCCACATATATTTGGCACACAAATAGTTCACCATCATATGTCTTCGTGAAGAGTGTGGGACCGAGGGATCCTGGTTTGAAGCCTTTGCTCTTCAGGAAGTCTTTGATTGTATCATACCAGGCACGAGGAGCTTGTTTGAGGCCATATAGTGCTTTGTTTAGCTTGTATACCATATCAGGATGTTTTGGATCTTCAAAGCCAGGTGGTTGAGCGACATATACTTCTTCTTCAATCTTGCCATTGAGAAATGCACTCTTCACATCCATTTGATATAGCAAGATGTTGTGATGATTAGCATAGGCTAGCAGTATGCGAATAGCTTCAAGCCTAGCAACAGGAGAAAATGTTTCATCGAAGTCAATTCCTTCAACTTGAGTATATCCTTGAGCCACAAGACGTGCTTTATTTCTGACGACTTGACCATGCTCATCTTGTTTGTTCCGATATATCTATTTTGTGCCAATTATGTTATGCTTGCGAGGGTCAGGTCACTTGACAAGTTCCCAAACATTATTCAGCTTGAACTGTTGAAGTTCTTCTTGCATGGCTTGAATCCATTCAGGTTCCATAAAAGCTTCAGCAACTTTCTTCGGTTCTGATATTGACACAAATGAAAAGTGCCCACAGAAGTTTGCTAACTGTGTTGCTCTTGAGCGAGTAAGCGGACCAGACGCATTGATGCTATCAATTATCTTCTCAATTTGTACTTCATTTGCAACACGAGGATGAACTGGATGAAGACCTTGCTCATGCTGATCATTGTCATCATTGGAAGTATTGTCTTCGGTCTGAGCATTGTCTTCAGGTTGGTTTGGTGTAGAAATGATAAGTTCCTCTTCAGGCTGTGCTTCAGAGGGCATGATCTCACCAGTTCCCATCAGCTTGATAGATTCACAGAAAGGAGCTTCATCAAGTGTGCTTGGCAGGAGCTCTCGTTGTGAACCATTGGTTTCATCAAATCGCACATCCACTGTTTCAACGATTTTGTAGTGGAAGAGGTTGAAGACTCTGTAAGAGTGCGAATCCTTTCCATAGCCAAGCATGAAGCCTTCGTGAGCTTTGGGTTCAAATTTTGACTTGTGATGGGGATCCTTGATCCAACATCTATCTCCAAAGACTCTGAAGTAACTGACATTTGGCTTCTTGCCAGTAAGGAGCTCATAGGATGTTTTGCCGAGAAGCTTATGGATGTAGACACGGTTGATGATGTGACAAGCTGTATCAATGGCTTCAGGCCAGAACTTTCTTGGTGTCTTGTACTCGTCAAGCATTGTTCGAGCCATCTCGATGAGGGTTCTGTTCTTGCGCTCTACAATGCCGTTTTGCTGAGGTGTGTATGGAGCAGAAAATTCATGAGTGATTCCCATTGTATCCAGATACAGATCAAGGCCGGTGTTCTTGAATTCAGTGCCGTTATCACTTCTGATATGCTTGATCTTGACGCCATAATTGTTCATTGCTCGATTGGCGAATCGTCTGAAGACGTCTTGTACTTCAGTCTTGTAGAGAATTATGTGCACCCATGTATATCTTGAGTAGTCATCAACAATGACGAAGCCATAGAGACACGCCGTTGTTGCGAGGGTGGAGTAATGAGTAGGTCCAAATAAGTCCATGTGTAGCAGCTCGAAGGGTTGAGATGTTGTCATGATTGTCTTCGAGGGGTGCTTGGCCCTCGTCATCTTCCCAGCTTCGCAAGCACCACACAAATGATCTTTCTTGAACTTGACACCTTTGATGCCTATGACATGCTTCTTCTTGACGAGAGTGTGCAAGTTCCTCATACCAGCGTGCCCCAGCCTTCGATGCCATAGCCAGCATTCTAAAACTTTTGCAAGAAAATATACGGCAAACTGTGGACCTGCTGAGAAATCTACCATGTATAGATCACCTTTCCTATACCCTTCAAAGAATAGAGATTTGTCAGATTCCGTTAGTACAAGGCAACGATATTTTCCAAATATCACAATCATGTTTAAGTCACAAAGCATTGAGACAGACATTAAGTTGAATCCAAGGGATTCAACAAGCATCACTTTATCCATGTGTTGATCCTTTGAGATTGCAACTCTATCTAGACCCAATACCTTGCCTTTACCAGTGTCAGCAAATGTGATTTGACTCTTCTCGGATGGACGTAAGGTTGAGTCCATGAGAAGACTTTGATCACCAGTCATATGATTAGTGCATCCACTGTCAATAATCCATTCTGAAGCTTTTGGTGACATGCCCTACAGTGCAGTTAGGAGGATAGGCTTCACAAGGTATGTTGTGAAGCATAAGCAGTTGATGCATACTCGGATTATCACAACATAGATGAAAGTTAGCACACAGTATGACAGGTAAGCGATTCATATGTGGAATACATAGTAAGTCATTTTATCATGCGTCCCTTTATGTTTTAGGTCCCCAGCAATAGTATCGGACGCCATTGATTGCTGGCTGGAGACCACGTTCTGCAAAAGAGAGTTAATTCTTCTTCACCACCCACATCTTTAGGGGTGGCTTAGAAGCAATGAGTCTAAGTGCAGCATTTGAGAATTTCGGCTTTGAAGCCCTAGCAAATAGCTTTGCAGGAGATGAATGATACTCATGTGAATAAGCAGAAAAGTTCTTAGTTCTATGAACATAGCAGTTTGAAGACACACACTCATATTCATGAGTCTGAGTATGATTTCCCTGCAAAACATTGGCATTAGGGTGACTCAAGTGAGTCCTGTGTTCGTAAGTAGCCGTTGGACCATATGATCCCTTTGATCTGGGGTTTGTCTTCTTCCCTGGTGGTGTCATGATGACATTCACTGGAAGATTCTCAAGGCAGCTTTTGGGAACCCAGATCTTCTTCATAGGAGGTCCATTCCTGCAGTTAGTACCAATATACCTGGCAAACACTTCACCATTCTAATTTTTGAACAGTTTATAGTTTGCATCAAAGGATTTATCAATGATAATAGGGTTAGCGCAGGTAAATCCAGATAAAGTGGATGGATCCACTGAAGGTTCCTTTGCAGCAACCCATGTGGTTTTGGGATACTACTCAGGCTTCCAATAGGAACCATCAGCATTCATTTTCCTCTCGAACCCAACACCCTCTTTCCTAGGGTTTCGATTCAGAATCTGCTTTTTGAGGACATCACAAAGTGTCCGATGTCCCTTCAAACTTTTGTACATCCCTGTTTCAAGCAATGTCTTCAACCTAGTATTTTCATCAGCAATAGTAGTGGTATCCTCAGAAGAGGGGTTAGTTACCATATCAGTAGTTGAAGACAAACCAACAGTACCAGCAGTGGAACATTCAGCAATGGAGGTAGCGTTATCACGCTCAATGCATTTTAGACATGGTGGTTCAAATTCATCCTGAGTGGGACTGATCTGTTGCGCAAGTAATGAATCGTGCTTCTTCAGAAGAACTTCATAATCCACTCTTATCTTTTCAAGATCTTGCTCTCTTTGAAGACATTCAGAAGAAAGTTTCTCATGATCAGATAAGAGAGCATTATGTTGATCTTGAAGGGCGTCAAACTTGGAATGAAGTCTTTGAAGACTCTCAGCCAAAGCTTTTGACTGATCCATTTCTTCGCCCAACATACCATCGCTCTTACTAAGCATGTTTTGAATCTTTTCCAAAGCTCTTTGTTGTTTAGTGGCAAGGGAAGCAAGTTTGACATAGCTGGGGCCAAATTCATCACCTGATTCATCATCACTAGTTTCAGAAAGATAGCATTCAGTTACCTTAGCACCCCCTACCATGAGGCATGGTGAAGATGAACACGGTTCAGGTGGAAAGGTCATCTCTTTAAGAGACTCCTTGTAGTCATCAAGCCAAGGATCATGACGATTAAGATGACTATCATAGACCTCAGAAAGCCGGTCCCAGATTAGCTTCGCGTGATTGAGGTGCATGACGTTCCTGAACTGATTTCGGGACAGGCAGGAGCAGATGACATCCTTCGCTGTGAGGTTCAGTAGAGTGTACTTGCGAATGTCATCAGCCTCCGCCATCTTGCATAGATCAGTAAGACCAATCTCGGTGATGGTCCACAGTTCGCTGTCCATAGCCATGAGTCGCTTCTTCATCATGGCTTTCCACCGGGGATACTCATGACCGTCAAAGGTGGGGCAAGATACATTCCTCAATCCTGCAGTTGACATAGCTGAACTCCAGGTGGTTAAACCGAATCACACAGAACAAGGGAGTACCTTGCTCTGATACCAATTGAAAGTGCTAGTTATCGACTAGAGGGGGGTGAATAGGCGATTTTTATCAAAGTCTTCAAAACGTGGAAGTTTTGAAGACAAACAATAGAAATAACCAAATTGATATGCAGCGGAAGATAAACTACAACAAGCAAGCCATAGTCAAGTATGCAATAGCGTTAACGTACGAAGACTAATAGCAGCTAGGTAGTAGGATCAGGATGGAAGATAGTATGAAGCCAATCAACAATAGTAGTCAAGCAATGAAGTCAATCAGATAAGACAGATAAGCATCGACTTCACGAAGACAAACTCAAGGTAAAGGAGGGAAGAGATAGAACCAGTTGCTTGTTGAAGACACAGGATTTGTTGGACCAGTTCTAGTTGCTATGACAACTGTACGTCTGGTTAGGGAGGCTGAGATTCAACTCAGAAGACCGTGTCTTCACCTTATTCCCCTTGAGCTAAGGTCACTTAGTCCTCGCCCAATCACTCTGGTAAGTCTTCAAGGTAGACTTCCAAACCTTCACAGACTTCGTTCACCCGGCAATCCACAATGACTCTTGAATGCTCAGAACGCGATGCCTAACCGGCTGGAGGATACACAGTCCTCAAGTGTAATAAGTCTTCAGGTCACACAGACAGAAAGACTTCAGTGATGCCTAACACTCTTTGGCTCTCGGTGTTTGGGCTTTGTCCTCGCAAGGATTTCTCTCTCTCAAATGCTTCGAGGTGGGTTGCTCTCAAACGACAAAAGCCGTATACTAACTCTGAGCAGCCACCAATTTATGGTGTAGGGGTGGGCTATTTATAGCCACTAGGCAACCCGACCTGATTTGTCCAAAATGACCCTGGGTCACTAAGGAACTGACACGTGTTCCAACAGTCAGATTTCAAACACACGCGGCAACTTTACTTGGGCTACAAGCAAAGGTGACTCATCTAGCTCTGGATAAGGTTTGCTCTCATTGTCTTCGCTCGAAGACATAGGATTTGAGTTGAGCATCACTTCAGTCACTCTGACTTAGTTCACTTGGACCCCACTTAACAGTACAGTGGTTCCTATGACTCAACAAAGAAGAAAAGAAAGCAACGAATCCACACAGTCTTCGCGCTCCATAGTCTTCACGCAATGTCTTCTCATGTCATAGTCTTCAATATGAATATCTTCTCATACCACCATGGTCTTCAATGTGTTCATACATTTTTAGGGGTCATCTCCGGTAGGTAAACCGAATCAATGAGGGACACTACCTGCATTATCCTGCAATTCTCACAAACGCATTAGTCCCTCAACCAACTTTGTCGTCAATACTCCAAAACCAACTAGGGGTGGCACTAGATGCACTTACAGGGCAGCCAGCCTAGTCCGCATCAGAGTAGGCGACGAGGTCGGTGGAGGCGGAGGCCGTCAATGTAAGTCCCAAGGACTGGGTGCCACGTATGTATCGGAGGATACGCTTCACCAGAGACCAGTGAGAGTCACGCAGAGCATGCATGTGAAGACAGACCTGCTGAACTGTATACTTCAAGTCGGGGCGCGTCAGGGTCAGGTACTGCAGGGCGCCCACAATGGAGCGGTAGAAGGCCGCATTGGATGCAGGCGAACCCTCCAAAGCGGAGACCTTGGCCTTGGTGTCGACTGGCGTGGGAGCAAGCTTGCAGTTAAGCATGCCAGCTCAGTCAAGAAGCTCATGGGCATAGCACTGCTGATGTAGGAAGAACCCATCTGGCCGTCGAACCACCTCAATGCCAAGGAAATAATGCAGAGGACCCAAATCCTTCAGGGCAAACTCATCACGAAGACAAGCAGTAAGCCGCTGGAGGAGCACGACAGTGGATGCCGTCAGTATGATGTCGTTGTCGTACAGCATCAAGTAGGCCATGTCAACTCCGTGATGATACACGAAGAGGGACGCATCAGAGCGAGTCGATGTAAATCCGAGAGTCTGCAGGAAGGCGGTGATGCGCTGGTACCAGGCTCGAGGTGCCTGCTTCAGCCCGTAGAGAGAACGGGAGAGCAAGCACACATGATCTGGATGTGTGGCGTCGACGAAGCCGGTGGGCTGCTCACAGAACACCTGCTCAGCCAGGTGGTCGTGCAAGAAGGCATTGGACACGTCCAACTGATGCACATGCCATGCTCGGGACACGGCAAGCTGCAGTACGGTGCGGATCATGCCCGGTGTCGGAGTAATGGGCCACGGGTAGGCTAACCCGAGCCCCAGGACATTTCAAGACATCGGGGCAGGCCGCGCCCCTCAGGCCGAGTCCCAGGAGCGACTCCAAGGTATGCCGAGTCCCAGACGGCGACTCCCAGATAAGTCGACTCCAAGCTGGCGACTTCCAGGAAGGCCGACTATGGAGAGTCGGCCGAAGACTCCTCCCTTTTCCCGAAGTACGACGCGGGGTACGGTCACGGCATGGCCGTCCCCCCTGCTTACGAAGGGCCGGCATGGCTATAGTGAGTCGTACCGCTGGAAGATCTCCGGCGAGATGCGGCACTGTTGCCATGCCTGCCCTGATCTCAGCCACAGTACGCAGTACACAGTGCCCACGACGCCGGCCTGTACGACCTGAAGGCGGTGGGGCCGCTTGTCAGTGGGTGGGCCGAAGGCGGCCTGGGCAACCCGAAGACGGACCTGTGGGAGTCGGCCTCCCTGGAGACGGCCGACTCCTCCCGGGGCCCCACGAGCCATTAATCAGATAAGATGGGGAATGGTGACAGTGATCACCCGATAGACGGCGGCATTGTTGCCACGACCCGATGACCGAACCTGCATCATCAGGAGTGCCGCTACAGTATCAAGCCTGTCCGTGGGACCCGCCAGTCGGCGGGCCCCAGAAGCCGGCGGGAAGGACGGCGGCCTGAGAGACAGATGGCTGGGACCCGCGCCCAGCCGGATTACTATTGTACCCCCGGGGGGTAGGCCTATATAAACCCCCCGGGGGACCCATGCAAAGGGTTCGAACCTAGAGAGAGAGATAGACCAGATAGCCCAGGAAGGAGAGAGCTAGCCTTGCCCTCTCCTACCTCCCGAAACAGCTCCAGGAGCACCATTGTAGTCGCTTTGCTTTAGTGATCATGCGGAGACCCCGCAGAGCAGCAGTAGGGGTGTTATCTCCTAGGAGAGCCCTGAAGCTGGGTAAGTTCCGCCGGCGTGCATGTCTTCGCCTCATCCCGCTTCCAGGCACCGGCGACGTTCTACTCGCTCCCACCATGATAAGCCATCCTTTGGCATATGTCGTATCCAACCCCCAACATTTGGCGCCCACCGTGGGGCGAGGTCCACCATCGTCCGGAGATCTGCCCTGGACGGGAACCCTGTTCCTCCCCGGCGAGCACAGCCAGCCCGGCACGCCGGACGGCGTGTGTGCCGACGCGCTACGCGGCGCTGAGATCGCCTGTGCAGCCAGCTGCCTCGCCGATCTTGTCGGCGAGGTTTGCCTCTCCGACGAGCCTGCGCCCGACGCAGGCACGAGTGGCCCCGAGAGCCTCCTCGCGGGCCTCCTCGACCAACTCCACGTCGCCAGCGAGCCTACCACGGACCTGGAGTCCATAGGATCCACCAACCCGATGCTGGTCGACTCCGACACCGCGTCGCTCGACGCATTCCCCACCAATGTGGTGGTCTATGATGAGCCGCTCTCATACGCGGGGAGCGGCGGAAGCACTGTCACTGAGGTCCTCCTCCTCGAGCACGGCGAGCGCTCCGGCGAAGGAGCACACGACCCGTTTGACGCGGCCCTGTGAGACCTTGCAGCACCGGTTCCGGAAGACGCCGACGCCGGGACGCTGGAGGCGCTCCGCCTTCAGCTCATCGAGGGCGCGAAGAAGCTGGCAAGCATGAGGCGCTTGTCAGAAGCTTACCAACGAGAGATGGATCGCGCCGTAGGCGGCTTGCCGGCTCCAACCGGGCCTAGCCGCTTAGGCGCGGTCCGACAGTGCGGCGCGGCAATCGCCAACCTCTTCAGGGCTGATCGCCCTGTGTATGCCATGCCTGCAGACAATATCCGTGCCGCCAAGGCGGTAGCAGACGAGCTCGACAACTTCGAAGGCGAAGAGCGCCGCATAATGACGGAGCGAGTTCAATAGCTCCTCGACGCGGCTGCCGCGCAGAATAATGCCGGCTGCCGCACCGAGGCGCCGCAGCGCCAAAACGACGACCCACCGCCTCGCCGAGACCAAGGTGCGACGTCTCGAACGCCGACTGGCGGGGCCCGTGGGAAGAAGGACAAGGAGCCGGCTGCCAGCCGCAGTCGGACTCACATCACCATCGAGCGCGACCAAGACTGCCGCCCTAGAGCGGTGGAATGGCGGGACGACTACTTACCTCCCCCTCCTCGCAGAGAAAGACAAGTCTCCCCGCCGCCCGTAGAACATCCAACTCTCGGTGACCGCCTTGGCCGCCGAGAGGGAGTCGGAGAGAACGACGCCCGCCACCGGATCGACCAACTCCACCGATCCCTGGCGCTGGAAGAAGAAGACGAGTTGGGTCCCCCCTGCTTTGGACCCCGCATCCGGGACGAGCCCTTTCCCAAAGGGTTCACGCTCCCCCAAGACACGCCCAAATATATCGGCACCGTGAAGCCAGAAGATTGGCTGATCGACTACTCCATAGCCGTCAACATAGCGAACGGCAACAAGCGTGTTGCCGTAAGGTACGTCCCGCTCATGCTCCAGGGCTCGGCACGGACGTGGTTAAACAGTCTGAAGCCTCGCAGCATCAATAGCTGGGTCGACTTCACCGAGGCTTTCGTCCGCAACTTCACGAGCACGTACAAGCGACCTCTCAAGCCACGCCAGCTCTCCTTGTGCGTGCAAGGCCCTGACGAGTCTACTCGCGACTACCTCACGCGATGGGGCGAGCTCCGGAACTCCTGCGAGGGCGTGCACGAGGTGCAGGCCATCAAGTACTTTACTGCCGGGTGCAGAGAAGGCACCCTCCTCAAGCACAAGCTCCTCCGCGATGAGCCGGAGACCCTCAATGAGCTGCTGATCACAGCGGACAAGTACGCCACGGCCGACTCCTCCATGAAGGCGGAGATTCGGGTCAGCACAACTGGCAAAGTTGCCCCTCAGGCTCCAAGAACTCCGGCTGGAGACACCAGTCGGCCGCAACAGCAGAATGACCAGAAGCGCAAAGCCCCGCAGCCGACTTCCAGCAGTCGGCAAGTGGCAACGGCAGAGGACCAGTAGCTGGAGGGACCGCCTCCGGCGAAGCGGCAGAAGGGCGGCAAGTCCAACTGGCTGCCGGCTTTCTCTTACGAGCAGACTCTAGATGGTCCCTGCAAGTTTCACAGCGGCGCGAAGCCGTCAAACCACACCACCAGGAAATGCCACTGGCTGACCAGAATCGCCAAGGGGGACGGCCTGCTCCCTCCCGCTCCTGCTGGGCCGCCTCCTCCACCACCACCCCAGCAGCCGGCCGTCAGGCCAGTCGGCGCGATACAAGACGAGTTCCCAGATGAGCACGGAGCCTATGTGGTGTTCACCAGTGTAGCGGATGACCGGCGCAGCAGGCGCCAACAGCAGCAAGAAGTGAATGCGGTTGCATCAAGGCGCTACCCATCCAGAGACCGGTATATTACTTGAGCGAGGTGTTGTCGACCTCCAAGCAGAACTACCCCCATTACCAGAAGATGTGCTACGGCGTGCATTTTGCCGCCAAGAAATTGAAGCCTTACTTCCAGGAGCATCCAATCACCATGGTCTGCACAGCTCCACTGGCCGAGATCATTGGAAGCCGAGATGCTTCTGGCCGGGTGGCCAAATGGGCCATCGACCTGGCTCCCTACACCATCTACTACGAGCCCCGCACCGCCATCAAGTCACAAGCACTAGCCGACTTCCTCGTCGACTGGGCCGAGACCCAGTATCTGCCGCCAGCGCCCGACTCCACCCATTGGCGGATGCACTTCGACGACTCCAAGATGCGCACCGGCTTGGGAGCCGGCGTCGTCCTCACCTCCCCCAAGGGCGACAGACTCAGATATGCGCTGCAGATCCACGTCGCCGCCTCCAACAATGTGGCCGAGTATGAGGCGCTCATCCACGGGCTCCGGCTTGCCAAAGAACTCGGCATTCGCCGGATCCTATGTTATGGCGACTCTGACTTGGTGGTCCAGCAATCATCTGGTGATTGGGACGCCAAGGACGCAAATATGGCGAGCTACCGTTTCCTCGTCCAGCAACTCAGCGGATACTTCGAGGGGTGCGAGTTCCTCCACGTGCCAAGGAACGACAACGACCAAGCCGACGCCTTGGCACGAATCGGCTCCACCCGCCAGGCAATACCATCTGGTGTCGCCCTCCAGCGCCTCCTCAAGCCTTCTATCAAGCCGTCACCAGAATCAGATTCAATCTATGTGTCGTCTCCGCCTGAGGAGGACGGATCCGACTCCAAGAAACATACAGTCGAAGCCGGCTCAGGGACTTCAGAACCCGGCCCGAGGACTGCGGTAGCAAGATCGAAGACTCCAGAGCTCGGCCCGGGGACTGCTCTAGTCGGCCCCGGGACTTTGTCAAATCAGCAAGCGGCTGCGGACTCCAACCCGCCGCCTCCCAGCCCGGCCGCCCTTATCCAAGTCGCACTAGTGGCAGTTGAAGAAATAGCAGCACCTTCATGGGCCCAGCCCATCCTCAGATTCTTAGTAAACAGAGAGCTGCCAACTGACGAAATCTTGGCTCGGCAAGTGCAACGCCGAGCAGCAGCCTACACCATAGTCAATAGAGAGCTGGTCAGGCGCAGCGTTACCGGCGTCTTCCAACGCTGCGTCGAAGCAGAACAAGGTCAGGCAATCCTCAGAGACATCCACGAAGGCGAGTGCGGTCACCACGCGGCCTCAAGGGCACTCATCGCCAAAGCCTTCTGGCACGGTTTTTTCTGGCCAACCGCTCTAGAAGAGGCCAAAGAGTTAGTCCAAAAGTGCAAGGGGTGCCAGATTTTTCGTTCCAAGCCACTTCAGCCGGCTTCCGCACTCAAGACTATCCCCATCGCCTGGCCCTTTGCAGTTTGGGGCCTGGACATGGTGGGACCATTCAAGACGGCACGAGGTGGCTTGACTCACCTACTCGTCACAGTGGACAAGTTCACCAAGTGGGTGGAGGTGAAACCCATCAAGAAATTGAATGGTCCGACTGCAGTGACCTTCATCGCTGACATCACAACTCGGTACGGCATCCCACACAGCATCATCACCGACAATGGCACGAATTTTGCCAAAGGCGCCTTGGCCAGTTTCTGCGCGACATAGGGCATCCGACTGGACTTAGTGTCCGATGCCCATCCGCAGTCAAACGGCCAGGTGGAGCGAGCAAACGGCCTCATCTTATCCGGCATCAAGCCTCGACTCGTCGTACCGCTGGAGCGATCTGCCGGCTGTTGGCTTGAGGAGCTACCAGCCCTCCTTTAGAGTCTGCGCACGACTCCAAACAAGTCAACCGGCTTCACACCATTCTTCCTCGTCTATGGCGCCGAAGCCATCATCCCAACGGACATAGAGTTCGACTCCCCGCGAGTCACCATGTACACCGAGGAAGAAGCAGAAGAAGCACGTCAAGACGACGTCGATCTGATGGAAGAGGGCCGGCTGTTGGCACTCAGCCGGTCCAGCATCTACCAGCACGGTCTGCGTCGATACTACAACAGGAAGGTCAGGCCAAGATCCTTTCAAGAAGGCGACCTTGTGCTCTGGCTGATCCAACAAACAGCCGGCCAGCACAAGCTGTCGGCACCTTGGGAAGGCCCCTTCATCACCAGCAAGGTGCTAGGGAATGACGACTACTATTTGATCGACGCCCAGAAGCCCCGAGCATGCAAGAGGGACGATTCCGGCAAAGAGATAGAGCGCCCGTGGAATGCAAATCTTCTTCGAAGATTTTACAGTTGATGCAGTATGTATCACACTACCCCTTTGTATTAAAGTACTAAGACTTTGGGCCCCCCGAGACGAGCTCGGGGACTGCCCTTTTTGTTATCTGTACGATAAGAATTATGCCTCCGAGTACATTACTTTCATTACAAGCCGCTTGGCACCGGGCCTGACTAGTCGGCCCGGGGACTCGCCGCCTTGCGCTATGAGAAGCTTCCCGCAGTCAGACAAGTAGTGTGCGGTGCCCAATCCGCCTCCTGGCAAAGCCACAGCTCGCAGAGTGACTGTGAGGCAGGCAGGAGTGAGGAAGAACGGGCACCCACGCGAAAAATGGCTAAGGACCTAAAGCACGAATATAGCATAAGACGGCCTCCAGCATTTCTGAAGAGGACGACCGACTCATGAGTAGCCGGCTCGCCGTCTTTATTAGCCTTTATTAAGGACGACCGACTCTTGGGTAGTCGGCATGTCACTTTCTATCCGACTTGCTAAAGAAACTCTAAACGGCCAAGTCCTTGCCTTCCCGAAGTAGCCAAGCACTTGACCCAGCGACAGTCCGCAGAGCGGCTGCTCGACTGACAAGGCAGCGACTAAAGGAAGGCGACAAAGGGAAAAAGCCTAAAGAGCAATAAGCAAGGAAAGACGGAAAGCAGATTAATATTTACATAGGCCCTTGGCTGAATCTTCGAATAGAAGTTCAAGATACACCCCACGGGTGGAATTGTTCGAATCTAACAAAGTTTTCAAAAGATTACTAAGAAAGACAAACAGTGGCGAGAAAGGCGGCCTAGGAGGCGGCATCTGGGATTGGAGGATCGGAGGAGATCGCGGTGTCAGGCGCCGGGGCAGTCGGCTGGGCGGTCTTGGTTTGATCGCCTCCGGCGGCAGTCGTTTTCTCTTGACACGGCTCGTTGCTGGAGGCGCGGTCGAGCTGAGGCTGGCCGCCTGCTCCGTCTCCTGGCACCTCCGCCTCGCCTTCGGCCTCCGCCTCATCCTCCTCCTCAGTGCTGGAGTCGATCACCTCCGCCGAGTCCTCGCCATACTCTGGGTTCATCCCGAACCACTCTGACGGCACTTCCTCGCCGCCTTCAGCCCGCTCGGGCACGAAGACGCTGGTGTCCGTGTACTCGGCGATGGCCGCCGCACGCTCGATAAGGGCGCCCTCCACGGCCTCCACCTCGGCCTGGGCTTCTGACCGGAACGCGGCCAGGCGGTCCAGGTCCAGCCCTGGATACCACGCCTTGATGAACTCCCAGGCCCGGCGCGCTCCGGCCCGGGCCGAGGAGCCCTTCCAGGCCTCAAGACGGCCGACAGCGACTTCCAGCCAGTCGGCGGTCCGACTGGCGGTGCATAGAGCCGGCATATCCGGCCACAAAGCGGCAACTGCCTGTGCGCTGGCACGCTGAAGCCGGTGCATCTGCCGGTGGGCCGGACGAAGACTGGCTTGAATGCTCAGGAGCTGTTCATCAACGGTTCGGGGGGCATTGGCGGCGATCTCCTCACCATTCGCCCTTCGCGCCTCACGAGCAGCCTCGATGGCCAGAGGAACCGTTTGCGAGTGACCAGGGAAGAAGTCTGCCAAGACAAAAAAAAAGAAGAAGAAAGTCGAAAAATCAGAAGTCGGCCTGACACATAGTCGGAAGCGCGAAGAAGCGAAAGAAACGTACCATCCACAATATCCTCGATCTCGTGGAAGCCGGAGGTCAGCATCGCCTCCCTGTCAGTCCAGGAGGAGCGCTCGCTCTCGAACTCGGCCAGGAGAGCGGCTTCCTTCTTCTCGGCCTTGTCCTGCGCCTTCTTGAGCATGTCCTTCTCCTCAGCCAGCTGCGCCGCCAGCAGGTCGCGCTCTGTGGCGAGCCTGTCACACTCCTCCTCCTTGGCGTGTCGGGCGATATTGGCCTCGCCCAGCTGCTCCTGAAGAGCGGCGTTGGCTCCTGAAAAACGAAAGAGGAAACAAATCAGTCGTCAGCAAAGAAGATCGCCGGGAAGATCCGGCCCGACTGCTCAGCAGTCGGCCCGAATCTCGGGGACTACAGCCCGCGGGTGCGCCAGCGCGCCCCCGCGAAGAAGAAGAACTCACTCCGACTTTCCGACAAGTCGGCAGCCCGCTTGCTCAACTCCAAACATTGCGGTTGAAGGCAGTGGCGCGAAGGTTGTGATACTCCTGCAATAAGTCATTGAAGACGAAGTTAGTGTTTGGAACTCGCCAGAGGGAGTTCCGAACCGCCTGCTCAGCAGCCGGCCCGGAACTCGGGGACTACACCCAGTGGGTGCGCTGGCGCGCCCCCAAAGAGAAAAACAAGAATCAAGAAGGAGAAGAAACTTACTCGGACGGCCGTTCGCGCGGCCAGGTGCGCTCTGGTGCAGGCCTGAAGGGCGTCGCCTTCGGCCCGCAACTTCGCCTGGACTTCCAGGAGCAATTGATTTAGCGGCCCGGTGCCGCCTCCGCGTACCCACCCGGTGGGCGCGGCGCTTGTGGCCTTGGCATCTAGAGCTGCCGAGCTGGCAGCGCCGATCTCCCGAGGTCGCGGTGCCGAGGTCGCCCTCTCAAGACAGCGACACACCGGCGAGGCGACTTGGAGAAGCAGCCGCGCTTCGGCCTCGTCCATGGCCGGCGGCTCCGACGGATCCACCGGTTGTTTGCCGTGCGGTCTCCCAGACGGCGGTGGAGGCGGCGGCGGCGGCACGAGAGCGTCCGACATGGAGGCCTTGCCGCTCTCCTTCTCCGCGAGGGGTTCTCGGTGCCGGCTCCCCCGGTCTGCCCCGTGAACTCTGGAGGAGGCGGTGCAGACGATAGTGGGGGACGAGCATCGCCGATCGGCGACGCGCGGCCTCCTCGGCGCGTCGTATCGTTGCAAGGATGGCTTCGGCATCATCCAGCTTTTTCTGGGCGGAGGCGGCCGCCCTGTCGGCCTCCGCCTTCTCCAAACGCGCGGCCTCCTCCTCCTCGCGCTTCTCCTGCGCATTCCGCTCCGTCGCCTCCCGGAGGTCGACGGCAGGGTCGGGCCGCCAAGTATTGGCGGACGTCTCTGCCGACCCCATGACGGAGGGGACGGCGACTCTCTCAAGGGAAAGAGGGGCCCTGAAGAAGAATGGAGGGAGTATATAAACAAAGACTCGGACAAGATTCAACGAAGAAAATAAAAGAGCGTAAAGACTTACATGGATACTAGCGGCGGCTTTCTCACTTCCCTTCGGAAGCGGTTGGCCTTCGCGGCCGCCTCCTCTCGTCTGGTCGCGGCGGCCGCCCCCTTGAGCTTTTTCAGTTTGCCGCCGGGCGCACTCGGCCCGGCGTGACACCTCTTCGCGCCGCCTTGGCCGG
The DNA here is from genome assembly GCF_018294505.1 of Triticum aestivum. Lineage (NCBI taxonomy): Eukaryota > Viridiplantae > Streptophyta > Magnoliopsida > Poales > Poaceae > Triticum > Triticum aestivum. Next base: position 731,931,035 of record NC_057813.1, read on the forward strand.
CGGAGGAGCCGGCGCCCGACGGTCCGATCCTCAGCTGGTGGCGCGGAGCGACTTCGCCTTCAGCGTCGTCATCAGGCCAGTCGGCGAAGGTGGTCGAGGGCCTGAAGTCGCCTTCTGCCCCTCCTCCCCCGCCTTCGGCATCGGCTTCCATCGCCGCCGCCCCCAAGTCGGGGTCGGCGACGTAGCTCTCCGCACGGTCGGGAGCATACTCACGGGGCTGCCTCGTGGCGCCGGTGGCAGGCTGCATAAGAGGATTCTAGTTCAGAAGAAGCCAGCAAGAGTCAGAAGCCGGAGCCGGCTGCAGAAAAAGATAAAACAGCAGGGAGACGCGACTTACCACTGTTGGAGGGTTGTCGCGTGAGTACGGCTCTTTGCCGAACTGCCAGTCCTCCTCGTACTCGCAGTGCGCAATGTAATTCACCATGTTCGCCACCTCCTTGCGGGGCATCTCCTTGGTGCTCATCCGACTTGGGTCTCGGAGGCCGCTCATCTGACAGATCAGGTGAGGCCGGCCTTGGAGCGGGAGAACTCGGCGCGCCACGAAGGCGGCCAACAAGTCGGCCCCGACGAGTCCCTCCGACTGCGTCAAGACTCGGAGTCGCGCCACGACGGCGGCTCCGGCGGGAGTCAGCATCTTGACTCGGTGGGACCAGCTGGGGAGCCCCCAGTCAGAGGAGCGGCGTTGTAAGGCGGCAAGTTGACCCAGTCGCCGTCGGAGGCGAGGTTCTTCACGTAGAAGTACGAGCGCTGCCACATCTTCACCGACTTGATCAGCATGATGGGAGGAAAGGGGTTGTCGGCCGTCGAGCGCCACATCACGATGAAGGCGCCGCACTGGGCCGGCACGCTGGCGATGTGCGTGCCGAGCTTAGAAGAGAAGAATTCTCCCCACAGCTCGATGGTGGGGAGAACACCGAGGTAACCTTCGCACAGAGTGGCGAAGGCGGAGAGCAGCACCACCGTGTTCGGTGTGAGGTGGTGCGGCTGAAGGCTGTGGAACTCCAGGAACGAGCGGAAGAAGTCATTCGCCGGCAGCCCCAGGCCGCGCATAAGGTGCGAGCGGAAGATGACCCGCTCGCCCTCTTCCGGCGCCGGCCGGATTTCCCCCTCCGGCGCGGCGCGGGGGCGCACGAGGTCCGCGCTGGGGAGACGGCGGGTCTGGCGGAGGAACTCGATGTGTTCTTCCTCTACCTCCAAGCCGTCCCATACGCCGGAGCGCACGGCAGTGACCGCGGCGGAGGAAGAGCTCATCGTCGCGGTACGATGTGCTCCTGCTCAACGGCGGAGGAAGGAGGGAGAGAAAGCAAGATGAGGCGGGGGAGCGGGGAAGAAGGGCGCGCGAGCTGTGCCGCTCCGCTTCCCCCCGCCTACTTATAGCCCTGCGGGCTGAGGAGCCGAGGGGGCGGGCGTGGGATCAACTGCGCGCGATGCCCCACGCCGCCCCACGATTTGCCCACTAAGTTACTGCACGCAGTAACGACGTGGGAAAACCAACCGCCCTCAGCCACAACGGATCCGTCCGTATGCCGAGGCACGGTAGTGGCGGGCCCCGCCTGATGGCCCGTCCCGTCACGCGCGTGGGCAGGCAGACTGTTCTCCCCACGTGGCGCCACGCGATAGGACCGCCCTGATGGCTGTGGGAAAGCGTATCAGGCACGCCGCCTGGCTTCCCGCTGCGACTTTCGAATTGAGGCTCTTCACCGAAGCTCCGACTTTCGACAGTCGGCCCAAGGGAAGATGGCACTTTTAAAGATTGAAGCTGTTGAAGCCCCAAATACAGCGACCGCAGGGTTTCACCAGCTTTGGGGACTACTGTCGGAGTAATGGGCCACGAGTAGGCTAACCCGAGCCCCAGGACATTTCAAGACATCGGGGCAGGCCGCGCCCCTCAGGCCGAGTCCCAGGAGCGACCCCAAGGTATGCCGAGTCCCAGACGGCGACTCCCAGATAAGCCGACTCCAAGCTGGCGACTTCCAGGGAGGCCGACTATGGAGAGTCGGCCCAAGACTCCTCCCTTATCCCGAAGTACGACGCGGGGTACGGTCACGGCATGGCCGTCTCCCCCTCCTGCTTACGAAGGGCCGGCATGGCTACAGTGAGCCGTACCGCTGGAAGATCTCCGGCGAGATGCGGCACTATTGCCATGCCTGCCCTGATCTCAGCCACAGTACGCAGTACACAGTGCCCTCGACGCCGGCCTGTACGACCCGAAGGTGGTGGGGCCGCCTGTCAGTGGGTGGGCCGAAGGCGGCCTGGGCAACCCGAAGACGGACCTGTGGGAGTCGGCCTCCCTGGAGACGGCCGACTCCTCCCGGGGCCCCACGAGCCATTAATCAGATAAGATGGGGAATGGTGACAGTGATCGCCCGATAGACGGCAGCACTGTTGCCACGACCCGATGACCGAGCCTGCGTCATCAGGAGTGCCGCTACAGTATCAAGCCTGTCCGCGGGACCCACCAATCGGCGGGCCCCAGAAGCCGGCAGGAAGGACGGCGGCCTGAGAGACAGACGGCTGGGACCCGCGCCCAGCCGGATTACTATTGTACCCCCGGGGGGTAGGCCTATATAAACCCCCCGGGGCACCCATGCAAAGGGTTCGAACCTAGAGAGAGAGATAGACCAGATAGCCCAGGAAGGAGAGAGCTAGCCTTGCCCTCTCCTACCTCCCGAAACAGCTCCAGGAGCACCATTGTAGTCGCTTTGATTTAGTGATCATGCGGAGACCCCGCAGAGCAGCAGTAGGGGGGTTATCTCCTAGGAGAGCCCTGAAGCTGGGTAAGTTCAGCCGGCGTGCATGTCTTCGCCTCATCCCGCTTCCAGGCACCGGCGACGTTCTACTCGCTCCCACCATGATAAGCCATCCTTTGGCATATGTCGTATCCAACCCCCGACACCCGGTTTAACAACCGGGGCAAATGTGTCGGTGAAGTCCATGCCCGCACGTTGCCGAAAACCCCGAACCACCCAGCGAGCTTTATAGCGCTCGAGAGTGCCATCCGGACGAGTCTTGTGCCGAAAGACCCACTTGCCCATGATAATGTTGGCACAAGGCAGCCGAGGGACGAGCTGCCAGGTACGGTTCCGCTGGAGCGCATCGAACTCTTCCTGCATCACAGCGAGCCAATGAGGATCCCGAATGGCGGCTCGAGCTGACGATGGGAGAGGAGACGGCTCAGAGGCGGAAGCAGCGAGAAGATACTCATCGCTGGGGTACCGCGTGCTCGGACGAAGGATGCCAGCCCGAGAGCGAGTCATCGGGCGGGGCAGCGGGTCCGAAGGGGAGGCGGGCAAGGACGAAGACGAGCCCGCCTCTGATGGGACCGCCGCGGGCAAGGCCTCCGCGGACGAGGCCGCCGGTGAGACTGTGGGCGAGGCCGCCGGTGAAGCGGCGGGCGAGGCCGCCTGTGTGGCGGCGGACGAGGCCGCCGGTACGGTCGACGCCGGGGACGCCGTGGGCGTCACGGGCGTCGAGGGAGGTGCAGCCCCCAGGGCAGCCAAACGGGGAGAGACTCGACCCGTGGCGCGGGGGGCACCCTCAAAGCCGGGAGGCGGCCCAAGAGAGGCACGTGGGCAGCCATCACCGGGAGCGGGCAAGGCCGCATCATCCAAAGGTACCTGCTGGAACGGAAAAACCATCTCATCAAAGTAAACATGTCGTGAAGTGATCACCCGATGGGAGATAGGATCATAGCAGCGGTAGCCTTTGGTGTTAGGAGGATAGCCGAGAAAGATGCAGGCCACAGACCTGGGTTTCGAGCTTATGAGGAGCGGTGGAAGCGATGCTGGGGTAGCACAGGCAACCGAAGATGCGGAGCTCAGCATAGGAGGGTGGCATGCCAAACAAGAGGTGATGAGGTGCGAAATTCCCGTGAGTGCGACAGCGACGAATGTTAATGAGTAGTGATGCGGTGGCAAGCGCGTCGGGCCAAAAACGTGGTGGCACATTGGCGTGAAAGAGGAGGGTGCGAACGCATTCATTTAGAGTGCGTAGCACGCGCTCTGCGCGGCCGTTTTGTTGCGAAGTGTACGGGCAAGTGAGACGAAAGATCGTGCCGTGGGTGGCGAGAAGGTTGCGGATCGCAAGGTATCGAACTCCTTCTCGTTGTCTGTTTGCAACGCATGAATGGGACGTCCAAACTGCGTGGAGACATAGGAGTAGAAGGCGGTGAGAGGGGCAACAGAGTCCGACTTTCGCCGCAACGTGAAGGTCCACACATAGTGTGAAAAATCATCAAGTATGACAAGATAATAAAGATAGCCCGTGTTACTTGCAACAGGAGAGGTCCAGACATCACTATGAATTAACTCAAACGGGTATGATGCGACATGCGAGGAATTGCTAAAAGGAAGACGAACATGTTTGCCGAGGCGACAAGCATGACAAGTGTGATCGTCGATCTTATTACACGTGAATGAAAAACTCCAAAGGATGTGACGAAGGGTGGCGATGTTGAGATGACCGAGACGAGCGTGCCAAAGGTCCACTCCGGCGGAAAGCGCCATGGGTGCAGCAACGGATGAGGTAGGTGAGTGGACCGGGTAGAGCTCGTCGGGGCTGTCACATCAGTGGAGCACCATCCGGGTACGGGCATCCTTGACAGAAAAGCCAAACATGTCAAATTCAACGGTAACAGGATTTTCACGTGTAAGAGAACGAACAGAAACAAGATTTTTAATGATGTCAGGAGAAACAAGCACATTAGAAAGATATAATGGCATGGAGTTAGAGGGAAAAGCAGCATGGCCGACATGAGTAATGGGCATGGAAGAACCGTCACCCACGGTAATGCGAGCAGCGGTGTGAACGGGGTGAGCGGCAAGAAGGTTACCGGGGTTGGCGCCATGTGAGCCATGGCTCCAGTGTCCATATACCAGTCGCCACCGCCAGTGTACTGCTGCGACGTGGGGGGCGGTGTGGAGATCCGCTAGGAGCGCGGGATCCCAAGGCGCCGGTGGGAGGGCCGGGGCAGACGGCGCCGGCTGAGGCGGTGGCGCCACATACCCATAGCCCGAGGGGCTGTAGAGTGGCGCGGGCTGGTACGCCTGAGGGGCCGCGTACAGGGCCTGATGAGGAGCCGGGCGGGCGCCAAAGGAACCGGGGACGGGGGCACGCGGTATACGCATGGAGTACGCGTGCACAACCCCCGTCCAAGGGTTCTGGCCGGCCTGCCAGGGCGCCGGTGGCAGCAGGTGCTGCGACTGGCGGGGCGCCCCGCCGTGGGCAGCGGGTTGCTGCGGCTGCTGCTGCTTGCGGCCTCCACGACCGCGACGCCTGCCCCGGCGCTGCTGCTACTCGGCGGGGGGCGGAGGGGCCTGCGGTGGCGCCGGGTAGGGAAACCCGGGCGGCGGCGGTGCCTGGAAGGGGCCCGGGGCGGGCCGCGGCGGTGGGCGGCGCACCGCCACGTGTACCGGCGGTGAGGGCCGTGTGGGTGGCCCGGCTGCGTGACATCCGCATCCGCCGCTCCTCCAGCTTCAGGTACGCGACGATCTTGGGGAAGGTCAGGTTGGTGATGAGGGGGATGTTGGAGGCGGCGTTCCCGAAATCATCGTTCAGGCCGGCGATGAGGATGCTGAGGAGAAGCTCATCGGAGACCTTCTCGCCGAGGTCACGGAGCTCGTCAACAAGCTTCTTGAGGCGCATACAATAATAGTCAATGGACGACTCAAGCTGTTGGCACCCAAAAAACTCGTCGTGCAAGAAGACCTTGCGTTGGAGCGCGTTGTCGGTGAAGAGGCCGTTGAGCTTGGTCCAAACGGCGTGAGCGTCATCGTCGGCGGAGACCACCGTCTGGAAGAGGTCCTTCGAGATGGTGGTGTAGAACCAACGGATGAGAGTGGCGTGGATGGCCGTCCACTCCTCATCGTCCTCCATGAAACGGGAGTCCACGGAGCCATCGATGTGATCCCGGAGATTGTACTCACGGAACACGAGGGAGAAGTACGTCTTCCAGGCATAGTACGTGTAGGTGAGGTGGTCGAGGACGACGGGAACCCGGGCGAGGATGTTGAGATCGCGGATGACGACGGGATCGGGACCTTCAAACGGGTTGGTGCGGCGGCTGCGGGAGGTACATGGAACCGGGGGAGGCCATGGCCGAAAGGGGGTGGTGCGGCGGCACTGGAGCGGCAGCGCGGCAGTGAGGAGGGCGACGCGGATTAGGGGCGGCGCGGCAAGGAAGAGGG
>NC_057813.1:731937229-731942213 GCF_018294505.1 Triticum aestivum
GCGGAAGCGCGGGCGGCGGCGGCAGACCAGGACGGCGGCGCGGCGACGTAGGTTCGTGGCGGCGGCAGCACAGGTGGCGGCGGCGGCGGCGGCACGGGTTAGGGTTAGGATCGTAGGTATGATACCATGTTGTAAACGATTGTTTTGGCAATGCTTCACGATGTATTGATCGGTGCAAAGCGCACGTATATATGGAGTACAAAGTGAGCCACAACCTCAACTATACAAAGACTAGGAGGTGGCCAGGCTATACAGTATACATGCACAAACCATATATTCAACACATGGCAGTACAACAAACATCAGAAATAATAATAAAAAACATTCAGATCCGTAGACCATCTAGCGACGATGACAAGCACTGAAGCGGGCCGAAGGCACGCCGCCGTCATCGCTCCTCACTCGCCGGAGTCGGGCACAGCTTGTTGTAGTAGACAGTTGGGAATTCGTCGTGCTAAGGCCCCATAGGACTAGCGCACAGAATAGCAACTGCCATCATTGAAAAATAGCGTAGATCGGAAAGATCCAAACCGAAGACACACGAACATAGACGAACAACGACGAGATCCGAACAAATCCACCAAAGAAAGATCCGCCGGAGACACACCTCCACACGCCTACCGACGATGCTAGACGCATTGCCGGAAAGGGGGCTAAGCGGGGAGACCTTCATTCCATCTTCAGAGAGCCGTTACCGTCTCGCCTTCCTGATCAGGCCACAAACCCTAACAAAACTGAAAGAAACGGCTAAAAGCGGAGCCCTCCCGTTGGCCCTTGCTAGGATCCACCGCACCCCCATGGCCCTAAGACCACTCGAGATGAGGCGGATCTACGGTAGCACCGGCGAGAGGCAGGAACCTAAACTTTTGTTTTGGAGGAGGGGGGGGGGGGGGCAGCGGCATAATTTGTGTACTCGTTGGCTGAGATTGATGGAGTATAATAACTACTCCCTCCGTTCTAAAATAGATGATTTAACTTTGTATTAACTTTAGTACAAAGTTGAGTAATTTATTTTGGAACGGAGGGAATAAAATTTTAAAATATGTACTCCCTTCATTCTCTTATACAAGGTCACAAACTCAAATTACAGATACCAAGGTAAAATTTAATGACAACTTTGCAAGCCCACTTTTCTTTTCGTTAACCATTCCCTTATACAGGACAACTTTGCAAGGTATTTTTCTTAGTGGCCTTGTATAAGGGAATGAAGGGAGTACAATTTTGTACTACTAAACTAGCTGCAAGTAATATGGTTCGAAAGGGAGTAAGTTTTCTATTTATTTTTTTCCTTTCAATTTACCAGTACTTACATGGGTACGCGTGGAGCGATGTTCACAGGTGTTTTTTGCAAATACATCAAGATAAGTATAGCAACTAGTAGTTGGCTATCAGAGCCCACTTCAATTCAGTGATCGATGAACAACTAGTGGTACGAGCCGAGGTGGCACCACGCGCCATTTTACCCACAGAATCACAGATGACCAGAATGGAGGGGGGCCATGGGGCGACGGAGGACATTTCACCCACAGAATCATAGATGGCCAGAATGGAGGGGGGCCATGGGGCGACCGAGGACACGTGGGGGGCTCACCGGTGGAGGGCCCCACGCCGCAGGGTTGCGTCGCATGCAGGCCCGGTGCATCGGTGAGCAGGAGAGCCCTGACACACTCGCCGCTGCTGCCTCCTCCTCCCCGCAAATGCGAGGCCGTTTTCGATTCAGAAGCTCAGTCGCCATGCGTCAAACACTCAAACCTCGGCACGCTTCACATGGGCCCCTCGCCACGCTTCATATGGGCCCTGCGCCGGCCTGGCCCGGGATCCACTGTGGCCGAGGATCCATCCAGTCCAGCAGCAACCTGCATGCACAGGCAAAAATCATCATCATCCGGTACGTGCATGGGTTCAGTCTCTCTCTCAGGCAAGGCAAGACAGAAGTTCATAGCTTCAGCTCGGCCGCAGAAGATCCGCTTTGGCATCAGCTCACAACTGCTGCTACCAGGAACAACACTAGTATAATAATAACTTAATAAAATCAATTGGGTGGTCATAGGATTTTATTTTTTATTACCCTATTTGTAGAGACCAGTGCTGACAATGAGGGGACGGAGGTTTACAGTAGTTTACATTATTTTAATTTATTATAAGGGAGGTCACAAAGTTGTGAGGTGAGTTAACTCAGTGCAACTCCAACGGGCCGACCCAAACGGACGGCGCTTTTGTCCGTTTTTGTCCGTTTGGGTCGGCCCGGCCGCCCGTCGTCCGTCCTTTTTTAGATTTGGTCGGCAACGTGCCTAACGCGACGATCCATTTCATGACCGCGTGCATTTTTGGATCATGCCAGCGGCCATGTCGTCGTCCTGATTTTGGCGCTTGAGCGTGCGGGAGAAAATCGGCCTAGCGCGCTGGTTTTGATGCTCCAGAGCGCGGGAAAGGTTCGCGCGCTTGTTTTGGCGCGCCGCGACCGGCGCTCGTTATAAGAAGGCGCTCCCTTCACACTCAGTCCGCCGCCCACTCGTCTCGTCCCCTCTCACTAGCCTCGCCGCCTCTGCGCCACCATGTCGATGTGCCACCTCGGCGCTTCGGATTTTCGCGGAGTCCGCGAGCGCCCCTCCGTCGCCTTCTCCGCCGAGATCTTGTTTGGTGAGAAACGCCTCATCCTCGGCACCTTCGACACCGCAGAGAAGGCGACCGTGGCGCCTCCGGCGGCCTAGTCGGGAGATGAATTTTCCCAACGTGTCGAGTCAGCGGGCGCAGGATCTGGCGCCTCTCCCGCGGCATTTTACCGAGGAGGATCATCACGTCCACCGGAGGCGGCAACGTCGCCTAGCCATCGCCGAGATGGACGTGGAAGCATTGGTGGTATGGCGCGAACGCTTCCCACACGACATCGTCGACGAACGTCAGTTCTATGAACAAAGAAGGACGAAGAGGGAGGCGAGGAGGACGGAGCGAGCCGCCTATCGGGTGGGCAAGCGTGCGCGGAAGCAGGCCGCTCAATTGAGACTGAAGCTGCGAGAAACATCGGGGTGGGACTTCGAGGACGAGCAGGCTGCTGACGCCTACATTCAGACGTCGGAGGAGGACATTACCGAGTCGGAGTCGGAAACCGACGAGTAGTTGATCTTTTCTTTTATCTGTGTACGCAAGATCCCTTTCCATCGGAGAAAATGACCGGCGGCGTCGGCGACGAAGCAGGCGGTGAAGGGTGCGCGGGAGGGAGGAGAGAGGGCGAGCGCGCGCGCATCCGTCTTGTGTCCTGGCCGACGCAAATCCGGCTCAAAAAATGAATCGAGAATGGGTCGGCAGACGGACGAAAGCGGACGCGTGTACGTTTGGGACGCCGCGTTGAACCGACTTTTCTGTCTGCCGACACAAACGGAAGGCGGCTGACAAAATGGGTCCCCTCATTGAAATTGCTCTTAAAACACTTTTCAATGGGGTGTGATGGATGGATCAAAGTCCGTGCCTAACTGCAAGTGCAATGACCATCCCAGAAAGACGGTTTTGGACCCTTCCCGGTGCCTCCTACTACGCTGAATAATGGTGGCATATAGTAGTTACCACTAACCCCACTCCGAATATAACACTGGTAAAGTAAATATTTGTTGGTTTGGTCTTTGTACTTGTGGCATGTGGTAAGGACAGGGTCGGGGTCGGGCTGACCCTCTCTAGCACACATAACCTTCACAAGTTACTTCACCACCTGAGTTGTCTATCATCAGCCCCAAAACAGGAGAGCTGTCTCCCATGTTATTTTCCAGGCTCATTTCTACATCTTTACCTGCCAATTATACGTGTATTGCACTTGAGAAGAGTCTAGAACAAATGATACTGGTTGTATTTTGTGCAATGTAAATATATAACAAAAATTGAATGGCAAGTCTCTTAACAGAAAAAAAGTTGGAGAATTGAAGTACGAAAGAATCTACAACCCTTTTCAGTGGGATCAAAGTATGTGCCTGACTTTAATGACCAGTCCAGAAAGACGGTTTTGGACCCTTCCGTGTACCTCCCAGTTACCACTAACCCCACTCAGAATAACACGTACTGGTAAAGTATACTAGTAGTATTTTGTTGCTCTGGTCTTTGCATTGTACACATGGCAAATGGTAATCTCAAGGACAGGGCGGGGCTCACATCGCCTTCACAAGTTACTTCATCACCTAGCTGTCTGTCATCATCACCCGAAAAAACTGAGAGCTGACCACCAATATTTCGAGTCCCATTTATGCATCTCCACAGGTGTGATGCATCACCAGCCGTGCAGCATGAGTAATCATGGTTTAGGATGACAAGTAACACGGGCATTAGACAATGGCTGCTCGCTTATGCCAAGATTACTCAGTCACCTCGGCATGTTTCATGGCGTGTACTTGCATTCTTTCGGTAATAAAACCACACGCAGAGCACCTGGTCACATTTTTCTTCATTGCAATGATGCCTGACCTTTATGTCCAACAGACGCATCATGTCTATCCATCCCTTGTCACCCTTTCTGCCGATTCCCTACACATGAGTGTAGCGAGAGGTCATTACACACGAGAAAAGAAAAGACCTCTACTACTAAGGGCATGATCAATGCATAGCCTATGATCGGATGCTAGAAAAAGTAGGTTTAGATGGTGTATCGGGATCCTCAGCAGGAGGAGGGTGTTTAGGAAGAAAAAGTGTGATCCGATGCATAAAGCTGGAAAAGTTGAAGTGAAGAATAGGGATGTATGTGTAGTGGAAGTCTACTTTATATTCTTTGGTGAGGCCCACTAGTACTAGCTTGCGTTGGGGAGAAAAATCAATATCGATGCCTCAAACTATTGTTTTCTCCTGGAGCATCTGTATCAATATGCCACCATTGTACATGCCCTAAGGGCATCTTCAAGGTGGACCTGCAAGCCTCCGGCAACCGTCCGGACCACGCAGTTTGGACCGTGGAGACCATCCAACGCGGTCTTGTATCGGTCTGTAGGGCAGATTTCAGCAGCAGACC
>NC_057813.1:731942504-731951383 GCF_018294505.1 Triticum aestivum
TTCTTTCGATGCACGCACCGCTTACCGCGCCACATTCATGCCGGCCCAGAGCACGCGGCGGCCAGCATTGATGCCACAATGTGGCCGGAGAGAGGGAGGGCGGCGCTGACCAACGCGACCTCTCAGCAGCCGCCGCTTCAATGTAGACGCAGATTCCCGATGAACTAACTTCGGCCGTTGCGCCACATTGAAGCGGACTACCCCTTTGACTGGGTCTCACCGCGGCTATCTAAACCATGCGTCGGCGACGCTAAGAGCCGTACTCCCCTCCCCTTCCCCATCTTCATGCCCAAGCCCCTTCCTCCCCCTCTTCGACCCAATCTTAGCCCCGAAGTCGTTGTGCTCCACGCCGGCAGGCGGAGTAGGCAGAAGCTCCTCCTTCGACGGTTCTTAGCACCACCGCCCACGCTCTCCGGGCTCGTCAGCGCCACAATGGCCTGTTCCTCCACCAAGGAGGAGATCATCATCTCCTTCGGTGATGAGGAGGACCAGCGCCGCCGCCGCAGCTGCAGAAGCCGCCCGACTCCGCAAGGAGTCCGCTCTGACGGATGAAGATTCCATCCATCAGATCGAGATAATGATGGAGCGGTCGCTTGGTTACATGGGGCCATCGCCGCCATCGTTGGCGCGCATGAAGGAGGAACCACCGTCCCCGCGGCGCCATGGTGTGAAGCCCAAGCCGGCGTCCACGCTCCTGCTGGTGAAGGTGGATCCGGCTTCGCTCGGCACAATCGCGACGTCCATATCGGATGCCGCATGAAAGAGGTGCGAATGTCACCCGGCGCAATCGCGACGTCCAGATCGAATGCCGCGTGAAAGTGGTGCCAATCTTGCCCCTCACAACCGCGGTGTCCATATCGGACGCCGGGCCAAGGTGGAGCCTGCGTCCCCGCCACGCAGCCGGTTCGGCCGCATCGACGCATCATTGTCGCCTCTGCGCTGCCGCCCGCGATCAAGAAGGCATGGGGCCGCCTCCTACACTACCTCGAAGAGGCGGTTATGGAGGTCCCTCGGGCTCGAGGGCCATAGTGTCTGAGGCGGAGTGCGCAGCTCGGCAACAGGCGATGTACGACCGGCGTAATGCCAGTCGTCGCTCCGTGTTCGCCAAGAGTGATGTGGTGCCGGACTGGGTCTGTAACGACCCAGACCTCACCGCCGCGTGGGCGCTCGACCGCTCCGTGAATACTGCGGAGACGGCCGCCAGGCGTCGCCGCCGCCTTGATGGCTACTCGCCAAGATCGGCGATGAGTGGTCGCTTAGCGACTGCTCCACCAATGCCAGTCGCGGCAAGGCCGACGCCAGCGCTCCGAAGGCCACGTCGCAGTGGCCGCGATGGCACTTCTCACGATGCAGCCGGAGGCGGAACGGTTCCTCCACGAGCGGCAGGCGTCCGCCGCACAGGTTTGCCGCAGCCCTCCGGCACCGTTCTGCCGCTGGAGGAACGATGATGGCACCAATGGAGACCGCGGTGCGGCAAGGCAGGGCGGCCACACGTACGAGGTGGTCGTCCGGTATAGGGTTTGGGTTTTCTTCTAGACCTTTTTATGTAAATTATATCTAAACTTGAATGAAATCCGCCTGGTTTGATCGAATTCGTGAGGATAGCTCGAATTGTTGGGCGGATATATGCGGCTAGGACTGTCCCCCCTGTCCACGGACAGATGTAGGAGGAAATTTACGGGTTGTTGTTGGAGATGCCTTAAGCAGGGAGGGCACACACACCACCCCCGGATTCCCCTACTGCATAATGACTAGAAACAAATATAATCTCGATACGTAGGTTCCAATTAGGTGGTTGAATTATAGGTGTTGTAACAAGGGCCTTTTTAGTGCTTCAAAAGCTTCCACACAATCATCATAAATGGAAAATGACACATCTTCCTGCAATAAATTTGAAAGAGGTGCGGATATCTTACAGAACTTTTAAATAAATCTCCTATAAAATCCAGCATGACTTAGGAAACTTCTTATATCTCTAGGATGTGGGAAATTTTCTATAGCTTTTATCTTAGCTCTCTCCACCTCAATACCTCTTTTAGAAATTCTGTGTCCAATAACAATACCTTTGTTTATCATGAAGTGACACTTTCCCCAATTAAGGACTAGGTGTGTGTCTTTCAATCGCTGCCAAGATTGTACAAGCAATTAGCAAATGAAATTTCATGGATTGAGAAAGCATCCATGAAGATCTCAACATTTTTTCAACCAATTCCAAGGACATAGAAGCCATGCATATTTGAAAAGTAGAATGTGCATTACATAGCCCAAAAGACATATGTTTATAAGCATTGGTTCCAAAGGGGCAAGTAAAAGTAGTTTTCTCTTGATCTTCATGAGAAACAACTCTTCGAGAGAAACCGGAATAATGATAACAAAAATGTGTATGTTTAGATGACCTTTACAACATTTGGTCAATGAAAAGAAGTAAAGGATAATGGTCTTGAATTGCGTCCAGATATGCATTGTCTCGTAGATCATTTGTCTGGTCATCGTTGTGTAGATCAATTTTTTCTGGATATACATTATTTTGCAGGATCAATTGTGTCCGGATATGCATTGTCCTGTTGGATCAATTGTGTCTAGATATGCATTGTTTTATACGATCGATTGTGTCCGGATATACATTGTTTTATAATGACCGGATATGAATTATTGAAAATGTTTTATGTTGTAGCCTTCCCATGTGTGTAGTGTATTCTTGAAGTTGGAGAAAAAGAACGTCATGGTCATGCATTTTTTTGTTAAAGTTGAATGGACAACCCAAGTAGAATCTATACATTATCAAGGCCGTCGCACATGGCATCGAGGAAGAAACCGGCGATCCAACCAACCCAACAAAAGAAACGGCCAAGAAGGTTAGAAGAGGCTTCCGAGGAAAGAAGTGCAAGGAGGAGAGCACGAAGCGAGAAGGGGCGGCGGCTAAGATGACGGAGAAATTCGAGGACATCTTTTCGAAGAAGGAGGATGCATACATCAAGCATTATGATGTCAAGGAGGAAAAACACGGAGATGTTTAACAAGTTGATGGCAGCGACCAACAAGAAGCTATTGCTCGAAGAGAGGGAAGGTTAGATCGCAGCTGCGTCGGAGGACGCGAAGATGTTGACATTGAAGATAGAGGATTTAGATGAAGACACAAGGATGATTGTGCAAGCCCTCTGTTGCAAGATGTTGAAGCAGCAGAAGGAAGAGTAGGAGGCATTGGAGAAGACGAATGAGGAGAAGGCAACGACGGAGAAGGAGGCGACGGACAAGAAGGCCGCCGAGACGATGGAGAAGGAGGCAGTTCTGGCAATGGCATATCGAGCGTGGAGGCTCCGATTTCATGTCCGGTAGAGATCAAACCTGACTCGACCCCCGCGTCGCCCCCGCTCGGGTGACTCGGATGGGGCCAAAGCCTAGCCGCCGGGCGATCCTTCCTTCCGTCCCTCCCTTCCTCCCTCCCTCCCTCCACCTATGTTGGGGGACACCGTCTGGCTAAGGCCAGGCGCCGACGACGGTGGAGGGGGGTCTCCCTCTCCCATGTCTCGGGGATGGTGCAGAGCCCCTTGGCATGAGGAGGTGTGGCGGTAGGCCTTGCGTCGGGTCTTGGTAGCGCTGCGGCCGGTCCTGCCTCATGTGGTGATGGTTGTGGGCGCGGCACCCAGCCTTGCCTCATGCAGCGGCGATGGCTGCGTTCGGCGGTGGTAGCTGGATTTTTGGCGCCGGGCCATCTGACCTCGGATTCACAATGGTATGGAAGGCCTGGTGGACGGATCAGCGGCATGCGTAGTCTGGCCTCGTGCCAAATCTGATCTGGCGAGTGTGGCCTTATCGTTGCATGGTGTCAATGATTGGTGTCGGCCCGTGCACACGATACTAGATGGAGGTTTGTAGAGCAGAGATCCAGGTGAAAACCTTGCTCTCGACTAGTTTCCAAGGATGGTGTCGGTGTCAAAACCGGCGGATCTCGGGTAGGGGGTCCCGAACTGTGCGTCTAGGCGGATGGTAACAGGAGACGAGGGACACGATGTTTTACCCAGGTTCGGGCCCTCTTGATGGAGGTAAAACCCTATGTCCTGCTTGATTAATATTGATGATGTGTGTTACAAGAGTGAATCTACCACGAGATCAAGGAGGCTAAACCCTAGAAGGTAGCCTATGGTATGATTGTTCTTCGTCCTATGGACTAAAGCCATCCGGTTTATATAGACACCGGAGAGGGCTAGGTTACACAAAGTCGGTTACAATGGTAGGAGATCTACATATCCGTATCACCAAGCTTGCCTTCCACGCCAAGGAAAGTCCCATCCGGACACGGGACGAAGTCTTCAATCTTCTATCTTCATAGTCTTGGAGTCCGGCCGATGATGATAGTTCGGCTATCCGGACACCCCCTAGTCCGGAACTCCCTCAGCCGGCGATGGCAACACTCTTCTGTGTTGTTCCCTTTTTGAAGGCATCACCATGGAGAAGCTATAGACCTCTATCTGCTGCCTCCTGGGGAAACCTTAAATCAGTCGATCGGATGACGGTGGAACTCTTGTGTCCTTCTCCCTTTTGGACGGTCATTCTTGGAGGTGTACATAGGCTCGAGGGACCAGTGGACGACTTCTGCGGTGGAGTGGTGGTTCCTGTGACGCATCGACGACATGGAGTCTCGGCAGCGTGGCGCTGCAGGGTCTCGGCGTACAATGCATGATGATGGACGCGCGTTAGGGTGATGGTGTTGTCTAGCGCCGTGGTGGCGTCGATGGCAGACCTGGCAAGATGGATGCCTTAGTACCTACTTTGAAAATGGATCGGTGGAAGACGGTAGCGACGGCCTCTGCAGCATGCGCATGAGGTGCCTGCCAAGAGTGCATCGGATCGGTGTGTGACCCAGACCCGACAATTCGGCTTCATTGGGGCCCCGGCTTTACATGTTATGCGTTGGTTTGAGATATGAGTATGCGGCCCCGACAATCTGCACCCGTTCATCAAGTGTATAGGAGTAGTGACATATGTCGCCAAGAAGGTGGCTTTAGACATATTGATATATTAGTTTGTAAGGTCTTGATGAAGGATTAATAAAATGGCTGCATGCATCACCCTTATGCAGAGGTCGTGGTCATCCTCCTTTTCGAGAAAAATGTCTGTCAAGGATAAAATTGCAATTTTTTTGTAATCGGACACGTAAAAACTATGCACACTTTTCTTTTTCGGTTGTAATCTGACGCTGATGTGTTCCAGCGCGTGCTATGTGATCGGGTGGATTTGGCATTTAAATAAACCGTACTAGCAAACATAAGGGATAGCGTTAGATGACCAACTTCTGCATCTGTTTTCGTGGACTGATCCTGTCGTTCGTGGAAAAATGTGGTGTTCAGTTTAGAGGTCGGTGTTGGAGATGCCCTAAGCATAAAGGCTGGATTAAATCTTGTGATATGTGCGCTGGTTTGGAATAGGGCAGCGGCCAAACAAAGTGTAGTGACCTAGTCATAGCCCGGTGTGCTGCCCTGCCGTGGGGATTCGTCTGGTACTTCGGTGTTCTGGTGGAGCATATTTGTTGTTGCATTTGAACCGGAACCTGTTGTTTTTTCTTGCTCCGTAGGCATCTCATCATTGAACTGGACTTCCTTTCTGGCTGATTGATTTGATATTTTGATTCGAGACAAAAGTGCAGTTTTAATGCTATTTCACGTGCGCGTGTACGTGTAAAGGATTTTGGTGGGAAAGAAAAAGGGAGATTCCAGCCTTGTCCGGGCATCTGCTGCCCCTGGCTGCAGGGGTAGTGATGTAACGGCTGTGTTGTCGTTCGGATTTTCGGTCGCATGCATCTTCGAGTGGGACGGTAAAACTAAGCTTGTAGTTATTTCTTGCGTCATTCGGCTCGATCGCGTTCTAGGTAAAAGGAGCAAAGAGAGAAGTTTCCACACTAGCAATGTTGCATACATGTACATACAGGAGGGAGAGAGAGAGAGAGAGATTTGTTCGTACATGCAACAATGCTGCATGCATGTACATACACTAGCAATGCTCCGACCGCGGCTTCTAAGGTACCCTTCTTCTTCGCCGGGGACACGCGGCCGCGGCCGGATCACCGGTCATGGTGGAGAGGGAGAGGCGGGAGAGGGCGCGTGAGAGTTTTTGGCAAAATGAAGGGAAAGCGTGGGCGGCCGTGTCCCTGACAGACGGGCCAGGGAGGACAAGGGTGCGCGCCACGCCCGTCCGCGTGTGTCTGTTCGGCCGCAAACACGTCCAAACTTTGGACCGGGAATTAACCGAAATTGGATGAAAAATGAACAACAGTCTATTTGCTCCCGTGTGTTGGGCGGCCTATTCTGTCTGTTTGCCCTCAAACAAACGCGGCCGAATTATTTGGGGTTGTGGGTCGGAGCTGGCCTCACGGACGAACGTCGTCCCGCCGGCGGCCGCCTCCTTGCTTCGAACCAAGCGCGCTCGGCCACCTGAGGCGTTGGAGTTGGGTCTGCGAATCCTCAATTTTACATTTTGATCGAGAAGTTGTGAAAAGGTTGCTACCTAGGTGCCTGGTGATCCACAACCACCTCTACGGTGGGTGTTACGTACATACACATGCATGCCTGCATGCACATATGTCTCATGTTTTGTCTATCGATCAGCTGTAACACACAGAGATATATGTCTGTCACGGGTTGGCAGGCCATGTATGCAGTGCAGTAATAAATCTGAGAGCGATAGTGGGATGGATTGTCTTTTTCCTCTGCTTGCCTTGCGTTGTTGCATGCTTGGGTCATGTTCACCTCGCTCAGCTATGCATCTGCAGGGCCGGCTTCGGCCGTGCATGTGCCCTAGCTCGCTAGCTCGTGCAGGTGCAGTGAAGTGAAGGGGCGACCCAGCGAGGCAGCACATGAAACATCCCTGCTAAGCCAAGCCCAACTGCTTAACCTACCTAATATATACCTAGTTTCTGTGCGTGTGTGTACGTATAATCTGTGTGCATGCTCCGGTCTCGTTGGGTCACACAGGCTTAGGTCCACAGACCGTCGTAGGCGTCGCGCTTCCCGAGGGAAGCCGTGTCATCTAGCTAGGGCTGGTCCTGCCAACTGCCATGCCAAACGAAGGTACCTCCGTTTCTCCGGAAGATACATGCAAAACGCACCGCCATGTGTGTATGATCAATGTATGTGGAGCCATGCAGTTGTACCGCATGCATGCAAGCAGCTCTACGTACAATCGGCATGCACGTAGGTACGGACGTATTACGGGGCTGTTTGGTTCTAGGCCTAGGAGTGATGTTGCCGAACTTGCCGAAGGTTAGTTCTTCAAAATGAGAGCCACAAGTTGGCTAAGGAAATCTTGCCATACTTTTTGTGTGTATGTGATGTGGGACTATAGTGTGATTTGCCTAAGATATGGCTTGAACCAAACACACACTTAAGTTGATCAAACTTGCCTAACCTTAGATGCGGCAAACTTAGTCTCAAACCAAACAGCCCTACGTCCGTCCGTCACGGGCCTGGAGCCCCGGAGTGCCTGCATGCCTGCTGCCGGCCATCTTCAGGTCCAAATTACACGTGCGTCTGCAAGTACTATCATCTTTTTCGACGGAAAATATATGAGACTTTTGAAAAGAAAAATAGGTTTCAGTTGATTTTAGTCTGAGCCGTCCAACTGAAATCCAAGGGGGGCGATTGAGTTCGTGCTCGTCTTCAACCTCCGGCCCTTTTCTTCTTCCCCCAGCCAGGCGTGATTTCATCTAGCCCGACGCCACGCAGCTACTTCCTTCCCTTAAGACATGCATGGAGCTGCACACAGACAGAAGTGACAAACAAAAGGGGGTATTTAATTGCATGTTTCATGTCTGTACACCACAGACACAGTAGTTTAAAGCATATTCAACGATATGTACTAAAGTTCGCACAAAGTTAAGTCATCTATTTTGAAACGAAGAGAGTATAATAGTACGTCGTCTCGCAGCAGCGTCCAGCAGGTACTAGTCGGTAGTTTGTATGTATACTACTCCCTCCGTTCCTAAATAATTGTTTTTGTAGACATTTCAAATGGACTATAATATACGGATGTATGTAGGCATATTTTAGAGCGTAGATTCACTCATTTTTTTTTCGTATGTAGTCATTTGTTGAAATCTCTAGAAAGACAAATATTTTGGAAGGGAAGGAGTAGCTAGCAAAAAAGTGGGCTACGCGTACGCACATGCATGCATGCATGGTGGACTCACCTAGTACAAGGGCAGCGATGTCTCTATGCCGGTCTATGTACATACATATATGTCCACTTGTCCAGCACCGTCCCGTACGTACCTAGGAAACACAAACACATAGTAGATCTCTGCAGGTGTGTGCAGCCGGAGAACGGGCCATCAGAATACAATCGATCGGCGAGATCGGAATGAACGAGTCAATCGACTACAGTAGAAGCATATGCATGGGCCGGTCACCCTCGTGTGAGCGTCAGGTTATGTTTGGACGTTGGTAGCTACACGCCACATGCATCTTCACTGCAGTGTCTTATATTTGTTTCTGAAAATATATAGGTTTGTAACTGTTTTATTATCTCTTTGGACAATGTGTCTAGACCAATCTGTGTGCGCACTCAATCCTTATAATAAAACCTTGTTTGCGTCGATAAGGATATATGCAAATGTCTCATTTTGATTGTTGTTCTTTGTTTGCTTAAAAATGGTAAATTTACCTATAGATTGGTCGAGCAGGTAGCAAGTGAAATTTATCGAGCGTTGCAGGGATGAAGACCGGGAGTGCAATGGCTGGAACTAACGGACGTTTCTGCTGTTGTTCATTCTTCCCAAGCTGATGATGATACTACTTGCTGTTTCCCGTTTCTTAGTTCTTGTTGCTCTTAGAGTAGCTTCTGGCTTAGTCTATGTCATTTTATCTTTTCAGAAGTTTATGTCACTG
>NC_057813.1:731951581-731952142 GCF_018294505.1 Triticum aestivum
TTTATGAACCTAATTGCCCGACATCCTTTTGGAGAACCTGCTTAGTTGCTGGTAGTAGAAGCTGTTTAGGTGATGTCTGGACACCTTTTTGTTTCCTACTATGGTTTCATAAATGAAATCGGAGGGAAAACCCTCTTTTGCTAAAAAACACCTATAGTTAAACTTTTTACCAGGGCTGAGATGGTGACAAGCAAACCAGTTGGACCGACAGATGCAATGTGGGATATTCGGATCTGACATGAGGCGATGACTATGGGGATCAGAGATGCTGATGGAGGCAACTCGATCAGATGAGGGGGGTGTATGGTTAGTAATATGGTGGAGGTGGAGGTGTCATAGTGTTGCGGGCGATAGAAAGATCAAGTGGTTGGTGACGTTGGGTTTGTATATACGGGTGGTACTGGCGTCCCTTGCCAGGCACAACCTAGTTGACAAAAAAGTGCATATGTCGATTGTAGATGGATCGAAGTGCACTAGTGCAGAACCGGCCTTTAGTGCCGGTTCGTGACGGCCTTTAGTGCCGGTCCGCCAACCGGCATTAAAAAGTGGAGACTAAAGCCC
>NC_057813.1:731952386-731954755 GCF_018294505.1 Triticum aestivum
TTTAGTACAGGTTGGTAACACCAACCGGTACTAAATGTTTGGGTGTTTTTTTTAATTTTTCCTTTAGTTTTGTGTTTTCAATTTAATTTAGTGATTGTTTTACATTATAATGAGTTGTTAAATCATTAGGTGAAAGTACCACGGATTAGTTTCGACTGGAGGATCTAGCTAGCTAAGTGATCAAGTATATGCCATATCGATATTATACTTGATCATCTAATTAGGTGATCAAGTATAATATATATGGATATGGCATATATATACTTGATCACTTAGGTAGGATCCATCCAGCTGAAACTAATTTGTGGTTTCTTTCATTAAATGATATAATAACTCATCATCATCATCATATTAATATAAAACTCTTGCATCATATCATCAACATGAGTATATATATACAGCTAGCTAGCTAAAAATCATCGTAGTGGTCATTATCACTATTTAATCATCATAGACATTACCGCTATCTAATCACCACCAACAGTAGCTTAAAGAAGAAACATTCACTTGTACCAGAAGCAAAAATATCATCGAGTTCAACATGATTGTCATGATATTATAAGCGTTCATATATAACACCACAAAAGCAAATCACTCTTTGAGATTAAGTTTAGAACGAAGAACACGGACATGAAAGGACAAGTACTAAGAGCAGTATGAACTAGCTAAATCACTCCTGCTAGCTACTCTCTCTCTGCTATAATAGCATAGAACATGTATAGCTCTCCTGATTCATCATACTGGAGCATGCAGATGAACCTGTCTCCTAATCGTGGACTGCGCTTCTCATTGCTGCCCCCTAGTACTTCTCTACGATCGTTAACAATTTTCCTCCAATCTTTCACTATTAAGCATTCGTCGCTTCTAGAAATCCTAAATGCATTTATGTGCAATGCAGGATATCTTGGCCGTAAGCTAACAATTGACATGCGACCTTTAGTCTCGATCCCCTGAGGCACAACTGTCATCGGGAGTCCCTGTTGAAGAACATCGTATAGTACTTAATTAATATACTTAGCAATAAAAGTTTAGCAAAAAAATTATGTATGCAAAAGATGCACTGAGGACAAATAGTAAAAAATTTACCATCATTCCTAAATAGATGTGACCGTAGTTCAATACCATCACTATTGGTCGCACGTTTTGAGTACTAACATTTCTAATTGCAGGAAGAAAATTCGTCTTGATAGTATGGAGATCCTCAAGCCATGAAACATAATGACTTATCTCCTCGCAGTTTAGTTCAGCTCCGGGACAGTAGTAGGTCCTGTCTACCAAGCACTGGACATGTTTTCTTGAATGGAGATAAGCTGTCAATAGAAATTAGTTGTCAATTATTTTTGAATAAGCAATATCAAAGATAAAAATATAGTTGAGAAGAACTCACATAATGGTAGAATTGGAGGCGTTTGCACAACGACCCATATGTCTCTATTACCTTCAATATCATCTTCCGGACGAATACCAAAGGTGATAACCATACCAGGCTCAAATGCATAAGCCTTGCATAGTGTTTACCAAGTTTTGCATTCAAAATAGGTGTACGTGTGTGCATTGTATACTTTGACGTTGAAAGTATAACCATGCTCAGTTTTCAGGTAAACTCTCTTTACCTCCATAGTTTTCATATCATTGAAACCTATCTTATCCAAGACAAAAATTCTTGCATGGCAGGGGATGCGCTAGTAGAATAGTGAAAATTAAAAATTATAAGTCAGGCAAATGAAGCATATATAAGTCATGCTTAACTACGAAAACAGACTTGTCGTTGTGACTTACTGTATCGAATTCGAAGGTCTCATCCAACTTCATGCTGAATCGCCTATCATCAACAAGGAAATTTCTGTCGCACTGGCCGCGCTGGTCTTCACAGTATTCGCACATAATGAAATTTTCTCCATCGTCAGACAACATTTCCTATGTTCATATTAGGCGAAACATTAAACACTTACTAATTCAATTAATTCAACTACTTCTATTAATTCAACTAAGCATTTACTAAAAATAAACTAGTTATATTAATTCAACTAGTTCAACTAAACATTTACTAAAAATAAACTAGTTATATTAATTCAATTAGTTCAACTAAGCATTTACTAAAAATAAACTAGTTCTATTAATTCAACTAGTTCAACTAAACATTTACTAAAAATAAACTAGTTATATTAATTCAATTAGTTCAACTAAGCATTTACTAAAAATAAACTAGTTCTATTAATTCAACTAGTTCAAATAATATAACTAGTTCTATTAATTCAACTAGTTCAAATAATAATCTCATATACGTACCTAAATTTTCTTATTAAAAATAAACTAGTTTTATTAATTCAACAAGTTCAACTAATCTCATGTACATAAATTTTCTTACT
>NC_057813.1:731955557-731956188 GCF_018294505.1 Triticum aestivum
GGCACGGCGGCGCGGCGGCGTCGCCGTCGGAGATCGAGATGTCGCGCGAGAGAAAAGTGGAACGAAGTCGATGATAACTAAATTTTCATAAGTGACATATATATAGGAGGGGCCTTTAGTACCGGTTGGAGCCACTAACCGGTACTAAAGGCCAATTTTGGCCAGCCCGAGCGGCGGGAAACGAGGGCCTTTAGTACCGGTTGGTGGCTCCAACCGGTATTAAAGGGCAACACATTAGTACCGGTTGGAGCCACCAACCGGTACTAATGGCCGTGCGCTGCCACCCGCAGTGCGCTACTTTTAGTCCCACCTCGCCAAGCGAAGGGCAGCCGCACTGGTTTATAAACCCAGCCACGGCTGCCCTTTCGAACTCCTCTATATAGCAGGCTTCTGGGCCTAACTAGGACGCGCTGCCCTGTGAGCCTGCTGGCCCTTCTGGGCCTGTATTTGCACACCCTAGGTCTGGCAGGCCCACCGGGCAGCGCCCCAACATTTTTTTATATTTTTTTCTTTTCTGCATTATTTATTTTCTTCTATTTATTTTTGAGTAATTTTTTATATAGTTTTTTCTTTTCTGCTTTATTTTTTTCTATTAATTTCTGAGTAGTTTTTTTGCTGTATTTAGTTTCTT
>NC_057813.1:731957575-731969681 GCF_018294505.1 Triticum aestivum
GCTGCTTCTTCTTCCCCTTCTTCTTCTTCTGCTTCTTCTTCTTCTTCTTCTTCTGCTTCTTCTTCCTCTTCTTCTTCTGCTTCTTCTTCTTCTTCTTCTTCTTCTTCTTCTTCTTCTTCTTCTTCTTCTTCTTCTTTATATATAGAGTTCAATGAAGACCAAATGCTTGTGATAGTTTGAAAAATAACTTATTTAAATTGTGCATCTGAACTCAGAAAAAATACATTGATCAGTACCGCCTTTCAGCCAAAATGCGCTACTGCTATAGAGAAGTACATATAAAAAACACATTGATCATCAATGATCTTTTTGTATAGAATCTAAATCGTCAATAGGAATCCACCACCGATTTAAGAACCGGCGAAGACTCCTATTGCAGCCACAGATCCTACACATAGAGTTCAATGAAGACCAAATGATTGTAATAGTTTGAGAAGTAACATATTTAAGGTGGGACTAAAAATAGCGCCTGCTACAACATCTTTAGTACCGCTTCGTGCCACGAACCGGTACTAAAGGTGCTGGCCGGGCACCAGCATCTTTAGTACCGATTCGTGGCATGAACCGGTACTAAAGATTAGCAATGAACCGGTACTAAAGGTCACCTCCCGCCAAGTCATTTGAACCGGCACTAATGGACGCATTAGTGTCGGCTCATATGCAAATCGGTACTAATGTTTCTCATATTTGACCCTTTTTCTACTAGTGGTGTGAAGAGCCTTTAGGGAGGGGGGAGGGGAGACATGAAGTTTTTTTTTCTCTAAACATAACAACCAAATGTGTTGCTTTTATCACTTTATTATTTGGCTAACAAGCGCCCTTCAACAAAAAAATCTTGTTGGCTAGGCTATTTATTTCATGTACCTGAAAAATCCCTAATGAATCTGTATTGTGAGGTACTTAGATACCAATGTGTTTCATCTAGAAATGATGCTGTGTATTTATAGAACCTATTATTCATGTAAACAATCAGTTCCATTGCCTTTCTCGAGCATGTCCAGTTGTAGGTTCGTAAGTTAGGGCAACAAGGCATCTTATACTCCTTATCTATAAGGAACTCAACCATACTGTGCCAACATGCATGGGGCCCGCCGCACCATTCCATGAAACGAAGCATAGTTGTATACTGACTACTTATGCTGCAATAGCTAGTTTACAAACAAACTCATGAAAATGCATACACTCTAATAGATTGCGTTAGTTTGGATTGGTTAGAGGGGTTCTTATGCATGCTGGATCAAGTACTCCCTCCGTTCTCTTTTATAAGACGTTTTGCACAGTTGCCATAAAAGTGAACAGCGGGAGTAACTAAGAAAAAAAATGACTGGTAGAATGAAGAATGTCAACTTGGGTTGGTGCGAACTCAAGAAAAAGACTTGTTGACACCTCATAACCTTTCTGGAATTTTAAGTTACTTCGAAGTAGGCTAGATAATTCAGATTTACAAATCGCAATGGCAATATTATTACCTGTGCATTGTAGATTCTTCTACAAATACATTTATCGATTTTAACATAGGTGTGCACAATGATGTATACTAACATAGACATGCTGTAATACAACATCAAAGAGGCACAAATTATTCACCATGAATACAATTTTCACTCTCATGCTTTGGTTACATTTAGTCAACAAAATTGTACATACTTACTGTATGAGAAGAACACACTTAAATGATAAAAATAAGTATAGTCGCCATTGGCGTATTTGTAATAATAAACTTTGGGTTATACAATAGTAAATTTCACTTTAATATTGCCAATGCATTTGTATGGTTAATTTTGTTGGATATATTAGGGGAAATTACACTAAGATTTTGAAATTAAGGTTATATTTTACTACAAAATCTAGTTAATGTTTTTACTAAAAATAACTAATAAACAAAATAAAAATGTTTAGTATAATTAGATGAGTACTACTCATAAATAATAAGAACCGAGCCTAGCTCGGTTATGTAGGCCTGGACTGATTCACGCGGCCCTGCCAAGTTTGATACCACTATGGACGAGTTCGGGTATTATCACATTTCTAATTAAAAAATAAATAACACAAACATTTTCAGTATTAGATAAATCTATAATTACTTTGTTTTGACTCGTGGTTCTAAAATTTGAGAGTTTTGTTTAACTGCAAAAACATGATAGAGCGTTGCGTAAACAATAAAACCAAGATTTTAATACTTTTATTAAACATAAATATTAATTAAATGAGGTGTCATACTATTATAACAGTGACACCGAACGAAAAAGTAAAAACACTAGCTTGGAAATATTGGAGTCGATTATGTGATAATGACACAAATAATGAAAGATAAGTGTAATAATATTAATCTGGGTGTATTAGTATAAATGAGAATTATGGATTATCAAACATAAGATAAAAGGAGTTGAGTGTAAAAATTAAACTTTTTAATAGGTTAATCACATATACAATTTAATTGTATTATTATTGTGTTATTGTATATAGCTGATATGAAACACTAATTATGTATTGGTATGAATTTTGAAGCTTCGAAATAATCGGCGCGGATCTTTAATTTGACTCTCGGAAATATATGATATCTATGCACAATGTTTTTAAAATGGAAAAATATGGAAAAAAAGATTATATCAATTATATTCTTGGTTGCCTCGAAATGTATGTGTACGAACAAGTATCAAGGTATATATTAACTTCTTTTCTAATTTAACTGTGTATATCGGGAGTAAAACACCACCCCTCGGCGAGCGTACGTACACACGTTGACACTGCGGCTGGGCACGTACATTAGAGCAACTCCAATGGGGCAACCCATTTTGTCCGTTTGGGTCATCCGGACAGAAAACTTGGCCCAAGGGGCGATCCAAACGGACGCACGTGTCCGCCTGCTGTCCGTTTGTCCTCCACCCCGACCCAAACTGAACCCAAAAATGGGCCACAAATGGGTCCGCGGCGGACAAAAGCGGGCGCTCTCTCGTCCGCTCGTGTCCGTTGCTGCCTTCTCGTGTCCGCCCCTGGACCCACGTATCAGTGAGCGAGCATACGCGCCCGAAGCACCCAGAAATATCACCAGGCCCCACCCCGCCTCTGCCTCGTCCTCCAGCCGTGTCCTCCAGATCGTCGCCGCCTTCTTCATCCTCCTCTTCCTCCTCGCCTTCCTCCGCCTAGGCTTCCCCTCGTCCCGGTCTGCTGCGCCGTCCCCTGCCCGGATCCAGTTCGATGACGTGGACGGCGCCCCATTAGAAGCAGGGGTGGGAGCTCGCCTACTTCGCGCTGTCGGGCTCCTTGCCGCGCTACGCCCGGCGTCGCGGCCACAGAAGCTAGCCACGGCGGCGGCGCCTGAGGATACCTCGCTGGTGCCTCCCTGCTCCGTGCACTCGCGTCTGCCCTGACGCGCCACGCCACAGTCGCTCCCCCCGAGGTCATGCCACCGCCCTGGCAGAGGGCGCTGCCCCTTCCGCGCGGCGCCTGCCCGTTCTGCGGTGCCGAGCTGGCCGGCGGACCCTCGATCTCCTACGCTCCCTATGCAGGCTAGCTATGGCGACGGAGGAACGCGGTGGCGCCGGGAGGAAAACTGCATCTCGCTTGTACGCTTTGGGTCATCCACGAGTGGCGCGTTGGGTACATCTGTGGACCGTGCGTGTCCGCCCCATGTCCGCTAGGTGGAAGGGCGACCCCAACGGACAAAAAAGGACAAAATCCATGTCCGTTTGGGTCTCCCCGTTAGAGTTGCTCTTATAGCCCGTGCCCGGCCCGGCCCAGCCAGGCCCATTCCCAGTGCGGAGACGGACGGGTGGATCGATGAGAGAAAAGCCTGCCGGGATCTCCCACGGCTCCCGATGAGAGAGCGACATAATAAAACAGATAAGACACAGAGAAAGAAATATTGTGGGCGCAGCTTGGGGCAGATGAGACAAGGGAAAAGCCGACGGTATGGAGCTATCTGGCCGAAACCGCGGCGGTTTTGGTCCAGCCGTCCCGCCACCTTTTGACGTGTTTGGACGCTTGCATCCACCATCTTCCGGCCTCCTACGCAGAGAGAGAAACAGATAGGCGAGAGAGCAGACAAGTTAACAAGCCGGCTAGCTACAAAGCACCATTATTGTTTGGTTCCCGGCCACAATTTGCCAAGCCAAAATTTAGCAGCCACAGTTTGCCAAGCATGTGTTTGGTTTTTGCCACACTTTGGCTTGCCACACTTTATTGCCTCTATGGCCCACTTGTCAAAGAGACAATTTTTTTGCTAACTTTTGCCAAAGTTTGGCGTCCAATTTCTTAGCCACACTTGTGTGGCTTGTCATACTTGTGTGGCTAGCCACACTTTAGCTTGGCCACACTAGTCTCCAACCAAACAGACCCTACGTGTACCCACAACATGCTACTCAGGCATACTTGTGCGCGGGAGAATCTACTACTAGCTAGCTAGAGAGATGTTTTTCTTCCAGCCAACAACTCCGGGGAATCTTGGTTCTTCGAGCAAATTATAGCTCTAGGCTCTAGCTAATTGGTACTGGTTGCTAGCATTAGCATTAGGGCATATTCACAGAGGAGCATGATGATGATGATGCAGGCGGTCCTTCCCGACACGGAGCATGCAAAAGAGCATGTTCACAATTTCAAGTGATTGATCAAGGGTCATCAGATGCTGAATCGGAACAGGGCACGAGGGCATTTGACGCTGATGGAAGAATACTTTGCCCACGATGCTCTATTCGTAGACAATTTTAGCCGACACTTTCAGGTGCGAAAAAATATCTTTGATCACCTCTACAATGCCGTCCGGTCTTATGATGACTATGTCATCTTGAACAAGGATGTTGTACAAAGGATTGGATTCCCTGATTACCAGAAGTGCATGGCTACATTGTGGATGCTTGCATATGGCACAACCATAGATTCGTGGGATGAGAAGTTTTGGATGTCTGACAACACATGTGGAGATGCCATGGTCGGATTTTCTACTGCGGTGGTCGAGCTGTTTGAATCTCGGTACTTGACCAACCAATTGTTGCACACATTGAGAAGCTATTGGTAATGTCTGAAGCAAGAGGGTAGCCAGGTTTGCTCGGATCTCTTGACTGCATGCACCGAAAATGAAAGAACTGCCCAAAAGCTCTACAAGGGCAATATCAGAGTCATGTTAAGAAGTCCATGATCATTACAGAAGAAGTTGAAACCATGACCTCTGAATTTGGCACACTTTCTTTGACATGTCAGGGTCTCACAAATGATATCAACGTGCTACAGCAGTGTTCATTGCTTGCTAAGTTGACTGAAGGGCAATCTCCACCTTTCAACTATACTATCAATGGGCATCAGTACAACATGACTACTATCTGGTTCATGGTATCTTTCTCCGTGGATTAACTTCATCAAGACCATCTCTGATCCTGTTCGTCAAAAAAGATCTCACTTGCCCAAAGACAAGATGGACTTAGAAAGAATGTGCAAAGGGCATTTGGAGTGCTCGAGGCCCGTTCTGAAGGTGTTTGTGGACCTGTTAAACAATGACATCCGAAGATACTGTGGGAGGTGATCACATGTTATGCGATCATGCACAACATGTTGTGGATGCTAGTGACATCAAAAAAATGCACACCATGATAGTGGAGCATGAGGGTGAAATGTTGTCATAGGTCAAAATTCCGAGAACATGGGAGATCCTATTCTACTTCCACATTAGAATCCATCCACGTTTAATGAGTTTGTTTATATGCATCACCAAATTCGGCATTGCGTATTTGTGGGCGGTTAGAGCATCTACAACCGCCCCCTACCCGCCCCAAACGGCCGAACGGATTGCCCGGTCAGTGACCGGACGAAAAAAACACCACCCGACTGGACTGCGCAAATCCGGACCAAACACCCGGACAGGCCGATACTCCTCATATCCGGCCCATATCTAGGGTGGATATGGGGAGGCCCAAACATAGGCACTGTCAAGGCCGACCCATCCCGAATCCTCTGAAAATTAACTAGTTCTCCGCATGGACCGAACTCCTTCCGCCCCTCCTCCATTTCTCCCGCCTCCGCACAGCCACCCACCCCTCCCTTGCTCGCCGTCACCGGCTTGGCAGTGGATACTTTTAAGGCGTAGAACCTTGCCCGGAAAGAGTGCCGTCGTAGGCAGCACAAGCGTGAGGCGGCGACGAAGGCAACTGCGGGCGCGGCCTTGGTGGCCGCTGCTGAGGACATGGACCCGATGCAGGCCAATCTATCGGTCGTGTCCACGGAGACAAACAACAACTTTTCACCGTTGCCTGACTCCCTTATGCCCTCCTAGCGGAAGGGCATCCCAGATTTGAGCATTTCGCAAGCCGTCCCTGAAGCAGACATGATGGCCGACTCGTCAAAGCTTAAAATGCATCGGGGTAAGAAGATGAACAAAAATGACGGGTCGAGCTCGACTCAATCAATTGGACTGGATGAGAAAGGATACAAGAAAATGGTGCAACGGACTTGCAACCAACCATGCCAAAAGAACTGGCAAGTGATGGGGAACAAGTGGGAGAATGAGAGGGTGGCGCGTGAAGGTGCGGCAAGCTAAATGTCTGCCACTTGGACGGGCATTTTTTATGCTAAGGAGGTGAAGAAGGAGAAGAGGTACAAGATGTTTATTGATGTGCAAAGGGAGAAGATGGAGTTCGATCGGGAGGAGTTGTTCTTGGAGAAGAACAAAGTGGAATTGGAGAGGCAAGAGAAGGTTGCCAAATGGGAGCTTGAGCAAACGGTGACAATGTGTGGTCTTGAGCTCGAGAAAGAGAGGTTGCGGCTTGCGAGGGAGACGGGGGAGTCGAGGATTAGGTCGCGGGACATCAAACTCTTCGATGAGAAAGGGAGGTAGTGGTTTCTCTGCATGAAGAAGAGGATCAATGACTGCAAGGAGTGAAGTCATTGATTCATTCGTGTATCGCTTATCTATGTATGAACTACTGAATTTTATTTTGGCACGTACCGAATTTATTCGGGCTACACTATCTTTGTGTCATTGAATGTATGATGATTTTGCATTGTATGATCGTCGTGCATGGGTTTGCATGGATTTGGGTATTGATATTTGGGTAGTGTGGCTGTGGGGAGGTCCAAATGGGAACCTGCCCGGCACCGTCCACGGGCGCGTCCTTGGGCGTATGGGAGTCACATTAGCTACTTGCGCTTGTAGATGGTCTTAAAGGGGACACCTAGAACATATGTGCTAGTTGAATTCAAGTTTGAACTACTCCCTCCTTTTCATAATGTAGTGTGTAAAGATTTTTTTTAAAAGGTCAACATATATCATTAGATTCAGCAAGTTTGTAGGTAAAAATATTTTCATCTAAAATGCAAACATATATCATTAGATTCAGCATAACATGTAGTTTCATTTTTTTTTCAATATATTTGGTATTGTAGATATGAATAGTTTTCTCTACAAATTTGGTCAAAAAACTTATAAATATGGTCTTTCAGAAGAATCTATACGCACTATATTATGAAACGGAGGGAGTATTTCATTTTAAAACTTAGATGGATTGTAATATTTAAATTAGAACTACTATCCCAGTTGAAAATTTCAATCATCATCGATTTGATATGTTGCAATTTTCAGCTTGTGGACTTAATAAAAATAGGTGAAAGTTTAGAGGACAGGTTGGGTCCATCATCAATGTCCGTTCACGAAGGTGTCCGTTTTGAGGGTCGGCCATGAAAATGCCCTTAGACTAGAGAGTTATGTAGCGGGGTAAAGACAACACAGGGAAAGCGAGAGATAGGAATGTGTAAGGAACAATGAGGCTAGCTTAGCTAGGAGATGCAAGAGGAAGAAGGGGCCATGCGTGCATGGCCGTATGCGTATGGCATTTCTTCGCCGCTCGGGATGTGCCCAACCATCCATCAATCTTCAATCTTGGTGCTCCTACGTACGTACACATACGTGCTCGGGTGCATACATGCGCGGTGTCGCGGCGACAAGCGAGGCTCTTTTGTGCATGTGGAGTGTCTCTCGCTTTTGTGTACGCATGCATGAGCAGTGCCGCTTCTCGAGTGCCTGTGGTGTCTCCATCCACCTTTCTACGTGCACGTTCGATTCCATGCCTTTATACATACCTGCATACATGTGGTACCCTACATGTGCTTGCTAATCATTTGGTGTGTCGAATGCAGTTGCTCATCCAATGAAATTAGACATACATGCACGCATGCATGTGAGAATAATCCTACCGGCACCAAGTAGGTGTGAAATCGAAAAGAAAACAAAAACACAATAGGCCACGTGGCACAAGCATGCGCAGCCTCGTACAATGCACTCTGCTGGGCGATGAAGTTGGGTTTCCCTGCGGCCATGGACGCCACGGCATCCTCGCTTGCGAGTTCGCTGCAGATTTGGGCCTCCATCAGTCGGTGCTGCTCGAGAAGGAAGAGGTTGCACTGGTGTTGCTCTTGCACCCGCCAAAACACCGACATCGGATGTGGCTCCGGCTCCTCCTGCCCATGGCAGTGTTGAAGCGCGCATGCACCTGCTCCATGGCCAAGTTGGCATGGAATGACACGAGCAGGGTTACCGACTCGTTGTCGGAGGCCGCCTTCATCGTCTAATCATTGTCGAAAACCTTCGATAGCTAACAGGCAGGTCGTCCTCTAACCGCCTCGCATGGCAGCCCTGCCAGTAGGCCGCAAGGGCGGCCAACTTGTGCTTGTGCTCCGTCAAGAGGCTCTCGTACAACGCGCTAGAATTCGCTGTCATGGTGGAGGTGGTGCGCAGAGGATGGTTTGAGGGTCATGACTGGAGATGCCCTTACGGTCTCATATACTACCACTAGTAGAAAACAGGGCTTCGGTCCAGGTCAGATAACCGCATTAATCCCGGTTCAGTCACGAACCGGGACCCATGGGGGCATAGGTCCCGACTTGTGAGGCCAGGGGGCCGGCCGGGCCTCGTGGGGCATTGGTCCCGGTTCATATGGCCCCTCTTGTCCCGGTTCCAGACACGAACCGGGACCAATGGGCCTCGCTTCTGGCCCACAACCTTTAGTCCTGGTTCGTGGCTGGAACCGAAAACCAAATGTGGTCCTTTAGTCCCGGTTCCAGCCACGAACTGGGACCAATGAGATGCCTATATATACCCCCTTGCCCGCGAGAAGAGTAGTGGAATGCTCTGTTTTTTTGGCCGGCCGTGGGAGAGCTTTATGGTGCTCTAGCTCACCTCCTATGCACATGAGGTGTTCGATGAAATGCCCGAGCCACACTTAAGCTTTCTCCTCTTGAACCTCCTTGTCCAAAGTCCATTTTCCTTTAGATTTGTCTTGGTCTCGCGGTCCGTCCTGTCCCGTGCTCGTCCTCACCGCCGTTGATCGCCCGCGCCGATCTCCTCGCCGGCACCACCGTGGTCAGCCTCTTGATCTTATCTTCTTTCTAAAAAAAAGTTCTTACTTGTATGATTTAGATAGATACTTGTGTAATTTTCTTACTTTTATTATTGTTTATTATTATATAGTGTGATGGTTTTGTTATCCGCCTCTGTTGGCCCTCGTCCATGTTTACTGCGCAATAAGCAAAGGACACAAGCGAAAAAAAGTGAAGACTTTCTCTCCACAACTATTATGATGATGCCTTTAATCTAGAATATCACTGCAGTTACATGTGAAGAAATGAAATGCGTTTTGTAACAGATGAGTTTCCATCCGAAACCCTGATACTTCGAAAGAGATTGTCCATTTTATACACGAAGTGCATCCAGTTTTTGCTAAAACCCTCTCAACTTTTTACCACATGCTATGTGGGTGAAATGATGATACCATGCAAACTTTCAACCTTTTCAGATTTCATTTGTAGTGCTTCTCAATTTCAGGGTCATTTAGCTCAAAAAATCAGTAAATGCATGAAAAATACCAAATGAAGTCAGAAAGGGTTGAAAATGGATGATGTGGCTTTGAATGGTGCATTTTGAACACACAAAAAGTCTAGAGTTCAAATAAGTTCAGAAAAATGAAATCCCTTTGTAACAGATGAGTTTCCATTCGAAACCCTGATACTTCGAAAGAGATTATCCATTTTATACGCAAAGTGCATATAGTTTTTGCCGTAACCCTCTCAATTTTTTAGCACATGTGATGTGGGTGAAATGATGATAGCATGCCAACTTTCAACCTTTTCAGAGTTCATTTGTAATCACTAGTGCAGAACCGGCCTTTACTGCCGGTTCGTGACGGCCTTTAGTGCCGGTTCGCCAACCGGCACTAAAGAGTGGGGACTAAAGGTCCGCCCCCCCCCTTTAGTATCGGTTCGTCACGAACCGGCACTAAAGTGCCACCACGTGGCACGAGCTAGGCCCGGGTGCGTGTAGGACATTAGTACCGGTTGGTAACACCAACCGGTACTAAATGTTTGGGTGTTTTTTATTTTTCCTTTAATTTTGTGTTTTCAACTTAATTTAGTGATTGTTTTACATTATAATGAGTTGTTAAATCATTAGGTGAAAGTATCGCGGATTAGTTTCGACTGGATGCATTAGATCTAGCTAGCTACTAGCTAAGTGATCAAGTATATGCCATATCCATATTATACTTGATCACCTAATTAGGTAATCAAGTATAATATATGGATATGGCATATATATACTTGATCACTTAGGTAGGATCCATCCAGCTGAAACTAATCTGCGGTATCTTTCATTAAATGATCTAATAACTCATCATCATCATCATATTAATATAAAAACTCTTGCATCATATCATCAACATGAGTATATATACTCTAGCTAGCTAGCTAAAAATCATTGTAGTCCTCATTATCACTATTTAATCATCATAGTCATTACCGCTATCTAATCACCACCAACAATAGCTTAAAGAATAAACATTCACTTGTACTAGAAGCAAAAATATCATCGAGTTCAACATGATTGTCATGATATTATAAGCGTTCATATATAATACCACAAAAGCAAATCACTCTTTGAGATTAAGTTCAGAACGAAGAACACGGACATGAAAGGATAAGTACTAAGAGCATGAACTAGCTAAATCACTCTTGCTACTCTCTCTCAGGTAAAATAGCATAGAACATGTATAGCTCTCCTGATTCATCATACTGGAGCATGCAGATGAACCTGTCTCCTAATCATGGGCTACGCTTCTCATTGCTGCCCCCTAGTACTTCTCTGCGATCGTTAACAATTTTCTTTCAATCTTTCACTATTAAGCATTCATCGCTTCTAGAAATCCTGAATGCACTCATGTGCAATGCAGGATATCTTGGCCGTAAGCTAACAATTGACATGCGACCTTTAGTCTCGATCCCCTGAGGCACAACTGTCATCGGGAGTCCCTGTTGAAGAACATCGTATAGTACTTAATTAATATATTTAGCAATGAAAGTTTAGGAAAAAAAATATGTATGCAAAAGATGCACTAAGGACAAATAGTAAAAATCTTACCATCATTCCTAAATAGATGTGATCGTAGTTCAATACGATCACTATTGGTTCCATGTTTTGAGTACTAACATTTCTAAGTGCAGGAAATTTTTTTGTCTTGACAGTATGAAGATCCTCAAGCCACATAATGACTTATCTCCTCGCAGTTTACTTCAGCTCGGGGACAATAGTAGGTCCTTTCTACCAAGCGCCGGACATGTTTGCTTGAATGGAAATAAGCAGTCAATAGAAATTAGTTGTCAATTATTTTTGAATAAGCAATATCAAAGACAAAAATATAGTTGAGAAAAACTCACATAATGGTAGAACTGGAGGCATCTGCACATCGACCCGTATGTCTCTATTACCTTCAATATCATCTTCCGGATGAATATCAAAGGTAATAACCATATCAGGCTCAAATGCATAAGCCTTGCATAATGCTTGCCAAGTTTTGCATTCAAAATAGGTGTACATGTTTGCATTGTATACTTTGACGTTGAAAGTATAACCATGCTCAGTTTTCAGGTGAACTATCTTTACCTCCATAGTTTCAGGTAAACTAAGCATTTACTAAAAATAAACTAGTTATATTAATTCAAGTAGTTCAAATAATCTCATATACCTAAATTTTCTTACTAAAAATAAACTAGTTATATTAATTCAACTAGTTCAAATAATCTCATATACCTAAATTTTCTTACTAAAAATAAACTAGTTCCATTAATTCAACTA
>NC_057813.1:731970387-731971106 GCF_018294505.1 Triticum aestivum
GGCGACGACGGGGACGGCGACAACGGGCGGCAGGGGCGGCGAGGGCGGTGGGGACGGCGACGATGTGCTTCGGGGTTGGCGATCGAGGGCGGCGGGGGCGAAGGCACGGC
Source organism: Triticum aestivum (assembly GCF_018294505.1). Taxonomy (NCBI): domain Eukaryota; kingdom Viridiplantae; phylum Streptophyta; class Magnoliopsida; order Poales; family Poaceae; genus Triticum; species Triticum aestivum. Next base: position 731,970,498 of record NC_057813.1, read on the forward strand.
GGCGGCGGCGTCGGCGATAGATCAATGTCGCGCGAGGAGTGGAGAAGTGGTCGAGATGGAACTGTTTTTTCGTAAGTGTAGTATATATAGGAGGGGTTTTTAGTACCGGTTGGAGCTAGCAACCGATACTAAAGGCCAATTTTCGCCAGCCCAAGCGGCGGGAAACGAGGGCCTTTAGTACCGGTTGGTGGGCTCCAACCGGTACTAAAGGGCAACACATTAGTACCGGTTGGAGGCACCAACCGGTACTAATGGTCGTGCGCTGCCACCCGCAGTGCACTATTTTTAGTCCCACCTCGCCGAGCGAAGGGCAGCCGCACTGGTTTATAAACCCAGTAGCGGCTGCCCTTTCGAACTCCTCTATATAGCAGGCTTCTGGGCCTAACTAGGGTGCGCTGCCCTGTGAGCCTGCCGGACCTTCTGGGCCTGAATTTGCACACGCTAGGTCTGGCAGGCCAACCGGACAGCGCCCCAACAATTTTTTATATAATTTTTTTCTTTTCTGCATTATTTATTTTCTTCTATTTATTTTTGAGTAATTTTTTATATAGTTTTTTATTTTTTGCTTTATTTTTTTCTTTCATTTATTTCTGAGTAGTTTTTTTTGCT
>NC_057813.1:731971390-731979521 GCF_018294505.1 Triticum aestivum
ATTTAATTTCTTTGTGAAAAATTTGCTTTATATAATTTTTTCCTTTTCTGCATTATTTATTTTTTTCTATTTATTTTTGAGTACTTTTTTATATAGTTTTTTCTTTTCTGCTTTATTTTTTTCTTCTATTTATTTCTGAGTAGTTTTTTTGCTGTATTTAGTTTCTTTGTGAATATTTTTTGCTTTATGTAGTTTTTTTTGTTCGAAACCCTGATACTCAGAAAGAGATTGTACAGTTTGTACAAGAAGTTCGTCCAGTTTTTGCCGTGACCCTCTCTACTCTTTTGCACGTGCTATGCGGGTGAAATGATGATAACTTCAACATTTTCAGAGTTTGTTTTGCAGTGATTTTCATTTTCACGGTCATTTAGCTCTGATCTAAACAAATCGGTGACTGAAAACAGCAAATGATGTCAGAACGTGTTGGAAATTGATGACGTCGCTTCGAATGCTGCATAATGCCGGCTCAAAAAAAGTCTGGAGTTCAAATCAGTTAAAAAAAACGAAGCGCCCATGTAGCTGATGAGTTCTTGTTCGAAACCCTGATACTCCGAAAGAGATTGTCCAGTTTGTACACGAAGTTCGGCCAGATTTTGCCGTGACCCTCTCTACTCTTTTGCACATGCTATGCTGGTGAAATGATGATACCCTCAACATTTTTAGAGTTTGTTTTATAGTGATTTTCATTTTCACGGTCATTTAGCTCTTATCTAAACAAATTGGTGACTGAAAAACAACAAATAATGTCAGAACATGTTGAAAATTGATGACGTCGCTTCGAATGCTGCATAATGCCGGCTCAAAAAAAGTCTGGAGTTCAAATAAGTTAAAAAATGAATTGCCCGTGTAACTGATGAGTTCTCATCTGAAATCGGTGAAGACTCATATTGAGTCTACAAATTATACACAAAGAGTTCAATGAAGACCAAATGCTTGTGATAGTTTGAAAAGTAACATATTTAAATTGTGCATCTGAACGCAGAAAAAATACATTCATTAGTACCGCCTTTCAGCCAAAACGAGCTACTGCTACAGAGAAGTACATAAAAAATACATTGATCATCAATAATCATTTTGATCTCCACCTCCGCTGATTTCAGCATTGAATATACCTCGGGAATGGTCTTTTCCATCCCCTGCATATTGAAGTTCATCACAAAGCTCTTGTAGCTCGGTGGGAGTGACGGAATATGTCGCCAATCTGCGCCCGTTCATCAAGTGTATAGGAGTAACGAAATATGTCGCCAAGAAGGTGGTTTTAGACATATTGATATATTACTTTGTAAGGTCTTGATGAAGAATTAATAAAATGGCTGCATGCATCGCTCTTATGCAAATGTCGTGGTCATCCTCCTTTTCGAGAAAAATGTCGGGCAGGGGTATAATTGCAATTTTTTGTAATCGGACACGCAAAAACTATGCATACTTTCCTTTTTCGGTTGTGATCTGACGCTGGTGTGTTCCCCCGCGTGCTATGTGATCGGGTGGATTTGACATTTAAATAAACCGTACTAGCAGACATAAGGGATAGCGTTAGATGACCAACTCTTGCATCTGTTTTCACGGACTGATCCTGTTGTTTGTTCGTGGAAAAATGCGGTGTTCAGTTTACAGGTCGGTGTTGAAGATGCCCTAAGCATAAAGGCTGGATTAAGTCTTGTGATATGTGCGCTGGTCTGGAATAGGGCAGCGGCCAAACAAAGTGTAGTGACCTAGTCATAGCCCGGTGTGGTGCCCTGCCGTGGGGATTCGTCTGGCACTTTGGTGTTCTGGTGGAGCATATTTGTTGTTGCGTTTGAACTGGAACCTGTTGTTGTTTCTTGCTCCGTAGGCATCTCTTCATTGAACTGGACTTCCTTTCTGGCTGATTGATTTGATATTTTGATTCGAGACAAAAGTGCAGTTTTAATGCCATTTCCCGTGTGCGCATACGTGTAAAGGATTTTGGTGGGGAAGAAAAATGAAGATTCCAGCCTTGTGCCGGGCATCTGCTGCCCCTGGCTGCAGGGGTAGTGATGTAACGGCTGTGTTGTCGTTCGGATTTTCGGTCGCATGCATCTTCGAATGGGACGGTAAAACTAAGCTTGTAGTTGTTTCTTGCGTCATTGGGCTCGATCGCGTTCTAGGTAAAAGGAGCAAAGAGAGAAGTTTCCACACTAGCAATGCTGCATGCATGTACATACACTAGCAATGCTCCGACCGCGGCTTCTAAGGTACCCTTCTTCTTCGCCGGGGACACGCGGCCGCGGCCGGATCACCGGTCATGGTCGAGAGGGAGAGGCGGGAGAGGGCGCGTGAGAGTTTTTGGCAAAATGAAGGGAAAGCGTGGGTGGTCGTGTCCCTGACAGGCGGGCCAGGGAAGGGCAAGGGTGCACGCCCTGCCCGTCCTCGTGTGTCTGTTCGGCCGTAAACACGTCCAAACTTTAGGCTGGGAATGAACCAAAATTGGATGAAAAAAGAACAACAGTCCATTTGCTTCTATGTGTTGGCGGCCTGTTCTGTCTGTTTGCCCTCAAACGAATGCGGCCGAATTATTTGCGGTTGTGCGTCGGAGCTGGCCTCACGGACGAACGTCGTCCCGCCGGCGGCTGCCTCCTTGCTTCGAACCAAGCGCGCTCGGCCACCTGAGGCGTTGGAGTTGGGTCTGTGAATCCTCATTTTTACATTTTGATTGAGAAGTTGTGAAAAGGTTGCTACCTAGGTGCCTGGTGATCCACAACCACCTCTACGGTGGGTGTTACGTACATACACATGCATGCCTGCATGCACATATGTCTCATGTTTGGTCTATCGATCAGCTGTAACACACAGAGATATATGTCTGTCACGGGTTGGCAGGCCATGTATGCAGTGCAGTAATAAATCTGAGAGCGATAGTGGGATGGATTGTTTTTTTCCTCTGCTTGCCTTGCGTTGTTGCATGCTTGGGTCATGTTCACCTCGCTCAGCTATGCATCTCCAGGGCCGGCTTTGGCCGTGCATGTGCCCTAGCTCGCCAGCTCGTGCATGCAGTGCAGTAAAGTGAGGGGACGACGAAGCCAGGCAGCGCATGAAACATTCCTGCTAAGCCAAGCCCAACTGCTTAACCTACCTAATATACCTAGTTTCTGTGCGTGTCTGTACATATAATTTGTGTGAGGTCCTTCCTTAGCTTAGTATGCTTCCCTCTCGCTCTGCATGCATGCTCCGGTCCGAGGCTGTCTCGTTGGGCACCACAGGCTTAGGCCAACTCCACCGCACGACCTCAAACGGACGTCTGGATTGACCGGATTTTGTCCCTTTGAGGCGCCGATGGGTTCGCCCGTGTCCGGCTTTGTCCGTTGGATCGTGTGTGCGCCCACCGCGCGGCCGCACCCCAAATCGTGTCCGGGGTGGACGTGAATAAAAAAATATAAAAACTAGAATGAAATGACTAAAAATGTAAATAAACGCATTTTAAAAAACATAAAACATATATAGGGGTCACGGCCACAAAACGACCCAGTTTTCACGGCCACTTAAACGACCCAGTTTCATAATTAACATAAAAACAAATTAAAAAATGCCTCCCGCGTGCTCCTGCTGCGCCCGTCGGTGCCATGGTCGTCGCCGTCTTCACTGGCCGCCGGTGTCGTCGTCGTCGCTGACGAGGTCGACGTAGGCCGGCGGCGTCCACAGGTGGGCCGGCGGTGCGTGGTAGACGGGGGCGGGCTGCACGGCGGGAGGTGCCTGCACCACCTCCTCCCGTGGCGACGCCTCCCGCTCCGGTGACCGCGCGGAGTGGCGCACCAGTTCACGCCCACGCCGGCGGCCATCTCCGGAGCAGTGCAGGACCAGCCCCACCCCTGGCCCAGCAGCGCCTGGAACGCGGACGGCTGGTCCTCCTCCATCGCCTCCTCCGTGACGGCCGCCATCTGCAGCTCTGGGAAGGCGACGTCGCCGGCGGCAGAGAGTGCCATGGCCTCCTCCAGGCCGTCCCATTGCCGCTCGTCGTGCGTGTTCATGGAGTCCTCCATGACACGCTGCACGAGACGGGCCTCCTCCTTCGTTGTCATGCGAGGAGGTGGAGGTGGCGACGGAGACGGCGAAGGAGACGGCGTGGGCGTCAGGCCGCGCACCCGCGTACGCCCGCGCGCCTCACATGGCCGCCGCGGCCCCGACACCGTGCCGGCGAAGTACGACGTGCGGCGCCTGTCGTGCTCGTCCTGGAGCCATGTGCCCCATAGCCGAGAGTCGGGGGCGTACCTGTCGTCGTAGAATAGGTCGTCGGGGAGGAGGCGGCGGCGGTGCTCGATCTCATCGCGCCGCGCACGGTCGCCCACGGGCACCGGCGGGATCGGGACCCGGTCGGCGCTGAGGTGACATCCGTTGGGGAGGTGGACATCACTCCACGGGACCGGCGTCCTCGTCTCCTAGTACCTCCGCGCAGAGGTACTGCCGGTCGCGCTCGCCAGCGGGCCTAGGGGCAATGGTGAAGGGGCCGGCGCGCGGGCTCGACAGGAGGAGCGCGGCAGTGACGCGGGCTCCTCCTTTTTCACGGATCCGCGGCGGCGGCCCAAGGAGGAGCCGGCCTCGCGGTCGTGCTTCCCCTTGCGGTTCCAGAGACCCATGGCTGCGGCCGGCCGGCGAGCTCGAGGACGGGGAGTGACTAGGGTTTGGGCGCGTCACCTTTCGAGGGGGCAGAGAGGGGCCGGAGTGGGGAAGTGAGGACGACGACCGGGCCATGGGTTTCATTTAAGAAGGACGGCGACCGTTCGATGGCCGGATGACAGGTGGGAGCCACCCGCCCGTGCGCATTTATGTTGGAAGATGGGAGGTAGGTGGCCGCCAGCCACGCGGCCCCGACGCGGACGAGCGGGCGTCCATTTCCCGTCCGCCGCGACCAGGCGCAAGTTTGCGCTCGAAATGGGTCGGCCCGGACACCAAACAAACAAGATGGGTCCGGGCCGTCGCGCGCTGGGCCGCCTCATTTGTCCGTTTTGTCCCAAACGGACGGGGCCGGACAAGATAGGGTCGCGCGGTGAAGTTCACCTTAGGTCCACAGACCGTCGTACGCGTCGCGTTTCCCGAGGGAAGCCGTGGCATCTACTCTCTCCGTTCCTAATATTTGTCTTTCTAGAGATTTCAACAAGTGACTACATACGAAACAAAATTAGTGAATCTACACTCTAAAATATGTCTATATACATCCGTATATAGTCACTTGTTGAAATATCTAGGAAGACAAATATTTAGAAACGAAGGGAGTAGCCAGCAAAGCGCTGGTCCTGCCAACTGCCATGCCAAGCCAAGCTACCTCCGTTTCTCTATTTCGTTTCTCAGCAAGATGCATGCAAAACGAACCGCCATGTGTGCATGATCAATGTATGTGGAGCCATGCAGTGGCACCGCATGCATGCAGGCAGCTCGACTATGACGGACGTACAATTGGCCGGCCGGCGGAAAACGACGGCATGCACGTAGGTACGGACGTACTACGTCCGCCCGTCACGGGCCTGGAGCCCTGGAGTGCCTGCAAACCTGCATGCCTGCTGCCGGCCATCTTCAGGTCCAAACTACACGTGCGTGTGCAAGTACTAGCATCTTTTTCGACGGAAAATATATGAGACTTTTGGAAAGAAAAATAGGTTTCAGCTGATTTTAATCTGAGCCGTCCAACTGAAATCCAAGGGGTCGATTGAGTTCGTGCTCGTCTTCAACCTCCGGCCCTTTTCTTCTTCCCCCAGCCAGGCGTGATTTCATCTAGCCCGACGCCACGCAGCCACTTCCTTCCCTTAAGACATGCATGGAGCTGCACACAGACAGAAGTGACAAACAAAAGGTGTATTTAATTGCATGTTTCATGTCTGTACACAGTAGTCCAAAGCATATTCAATGATATGTACTAAAATTAATAGTATAAAGTTGAGGCATCTATTTTGAAACGGAGGAAATATAATACTACGTCGTCTCGCAGCAGCGTCTAGCAGGTACAAGTCGGTAGTTTGTATGTATACTACTCCCTCCGTTCCCAAATATAAGTCCTTTTAGAGATTTCAACAAGTGACTGCATTCGGAGCAAAGTGAGTGAATCTACACTATAAAATATGTCTACATGCATCCGTATGTTGTATCCATTTAAAATGTCTAAAAAGACTTATATTTAGAAACGGAGGGAGTAGCTAGCAAAAAAGTGGGCCACGCGTACGTACGTGCATGCATGCATCGTGGACTCACCTAGTACAAGGGCAGCGATGTCTCCGTGCCAGTCTGTGTACATACATAGGTCCTGTTTGGATTCATAGGTTAGAGTTAGTTTGGACTCAACTAACCCAAAAATATCGAAACACTAGGGTTAGTTTAGGTTAGATGCATCTAACCCATTTTAAAAATCTAACCCACCCAAGAGGTGCTTATTTGGGTTAGTTCTTCTCGGAACCATTAAAAAATCATTTTTCTCTCGCTCTCCCCGCAGCAGATCCCTTCCCACTTCTTCGAAGCTTCTCATCCTCTCCCTCCCTCCCTCTCGCACCACCCGTGAAGGCGCCTCGCCGTATCCGCGCTCCCGTCCGCCACCGATAAGCAGCCCCGCCATATTCTTCCGTTCCAACCCCCTCGTCTCCCGGCGGCCTGTCCGCCCGCCGGTATGCAGTCGCGGCTCCTTGCGCAGCCCGCCCCCGTCGGTCTCGGCCAGCGCGGCTCCTTGCGCAGGGACGGTGGATTCGGCTAGCGGGCTGCGCGAGAGGCCAGCGCGGTTCCTTGCAGGGCGCATCCCCATCTGCCTCGGCCAGCGCAGCTCTCGGCCATGGCTCGCTCCGCCAAATCCGGCAGGATATAGGGTCCAAAGTAGCCAAATGATTGAGAAAGAGCATTTATTGTCAATTTAATCCTGCCATCCAAACACCTTTTTGTTAGAGTTAGTTCGGGGTTGATTTAGAGTTAGAATCTAACTCTAACCTTTAACTGTGTTAGAGTATCCAAACAGGGCGATATATGTCCACTTGTCCAGCACCGTCCCGTACGTACCTAGGAAACGCAAACACATAGTAGATCTCTGCAGGTCTGTGCAGCCGGAGAACGGGCCATCAGAATACAGTCGATCGGCCAGCTCGAAATGAACGAGTCAATCGACTACAGTAGAAGCATATGCATGGGCCGGTCACCCTCGTGTGAGCGTCAGGTTATGTTTGTACGTTGGTAGCCACACGCCACATGCATCTTCAGTGGAGTGTCTTGTATTTGTTTCTTGAAAAAACTATATGTTATTTGTAACTGTTTTATTATCTCTTTGGACAATGTGTCTAGACCAATCTCTGTGCGCACTCAATCCTTATAATAAAACCTTGTTTGCGTCGATAAGGATATTTGCAAATGTCTCACTTTCATTGTTGTTCTTTGTTTGCTTAAGAATGGTAAATTTACCTATAGACTGGTCGAGTGGGTAGCAAGTGAAATTTATTGAGTGTCGCAGGGATGGAGATCCGGGAGTGCAACAGCTGGAAAACTAATGGACGTCTCTGCTGGTGTTCATTCTTCCCAAGCTGATGAAGATGTTTCTTGCTGTTTTCCCGTTTCTTAGTTCTTGTTGGTCTTAGAGTAGCTTCTGGCTTAGTCTATGCCATTTTATCTTTTCAGAAGTTTATGTCACTGGGTGGTTTGGGTGAACTGCTTCCCCCTCCCCCCAGGTTTGTTTACGAACCTATTTGCCCGACATCCTTTTGGAGAACCTGCTTAGTTGCTGGTAGTAGAAGTTGTTTAGGTGATGTCTGGACACCTTTTTGTTTCCTACTGTGGTTTCGTAAATGAAATCGGAGGAAAAACCCTCTTTTGCTAAAAAAAACTATAGTCAAACTTTTTACCAGGGCTGAGATGGTGACAAGCAAACCAGTTGGACCGGCGGATGCAATGTGGGATATTCGGATCTGACATGAGGCGATGACTACGGGGATCAGAGACGCTGATGGAGGCAACTCGATTAGATGAGGGGAGTGTATGGTTAGCAATATGGTGGAGGTGGAGGTGTCATAGTGTTGCGCGCGATAAAAAGATCAAGTGGTTGGTGACGTTGGGTATGTATATACGGTTGGTAGCGTCCCTTGCCAGGCACAACCCAGTTGACAAAAAAGTGCATATGTCGATTGTAGATGGATCGAAGTGCGAAGAGCCTTTAGGG
>NC_057813.1:731979959-731988976 GCF_018294505.1 Triticum aestivum
AGTTTTTTTTTCTCTAAACATAACAACCAAATGTGTTGCTTTTATCACTTTATTATTTGGCTAACAAGCGCCCTTCAACAAAAAAATCTTGTTGGCTAGGCTATTTATTTCGTGTACCTAAAAAATCCCTAATGAATCTGTATTGTGAGGTATTTAGATACCAATGTGTTTCATCTAGAAATGAAGTTGTGTATTTATAGAACCTATTATTCATGTAAACAATAAGTTCCATTGCCTTTCTCGAGCATGTCCAGTTGTAGGTTTGTAAGTTAGGGCAACAAGGCATCTTATACTCCTTATCTATAAGGAACTCAACCATACTGTGCCGACGTGCATGGGGCCTGCCGCACCATTCCATGAAACGAAGCATAATTGTACACTGACTACTTATCCTGCAATAGCTAGTTTACAAACAAACTCATGAAAATGCATACATTCAAATAGATTGCGTTAGTTTGGATTGGTTAGAGGGGTTCTTATGCATGCTGGATCAAGTACTCCCTCCGTTCTCTTTTATAAGACGTTTTACACAGTTGCCATAAAAGTGAACAGAGGGAGTAACTAAGAAAAAAAATGGCTGATAGAATGAAGAATGTCAACTTGGGTTGGTACGAACTCAAGAAAAAGACTTGTTGACACCTCATAACCTTTCTAGAATTTTATGTTACTTCGAAGCAGGCTAGATAATTCGGATTTACAAATCGCAATGGCAATATTGTTACCAGTGCATTGTAGATTCTTCTACAAATACATCTATCGATTTTAACGTAGGTGTGCACAACGATGTATACTAACATAGACATGCTGTAATACAACATCAAAGAGGCACAAATTATTCACCATGAATACAATTTTCACTCTCATGCTTTGGTTACATTTAGTCAACAAAATTGTACATACTTACTTTACGAGAAGAACACACTTAAATGATAAAAATAATTATAGTCTCCACTGGCGTATTTGTAATAATAAACTTTGGGTTATACAATAGTAAATTTCACTTTAATATTGCCAATGCATTTGTATGGTTAACTTTGTTAGATATATTAGGCGAAATTACACTAAGATTTTGAAATTAAGGTTATATTTTACTACAAAATCTAGTTAATGTTTTTACTAAAAATAACTAATAAACAAAATAAAAATTTTTAGTATAATTAGATGAGTACTACTCATAAATAATAAGAACCGAGGCTAGCTCGGTTATGTAGGCCTGAACTGATTCACGCGGCCCTGCCAAGTTTGATCCCAATATGGGACGAGTTCGGGTATTATCAAATTTCTAATTAAAAAAATAAATAACACAAACATTTTCAGTATTAAATAAATATATAATTTTTCACTTTGTTTCACTCGTGGTATAAAATTTGAGAGTTTTGCTTAGCTGCAAAAACATGATAGAGCGTTGCGTAAACAATAAAACCAAGATTTTAATACTTTCATTAAAAATATAAATATTAATTAAATGAGGTGTCATATTATTATAACAGTGACACCCAACAAAAAAGTTAAAACACTAACTTGGAAATACTGGAGTCAATTATATGATAATGACACAAATAATGAAATAGAAGTGTAATAATACTAATCTGGGTGTATTAGTATAAATGAGAATTATGGGTTATCAAACATAAGATAAAAGGAGTTGAGTGCAAAAATTAAACAACGTGTTAATAGGTTAATCACATAAACAATTTAATTGTATTATTATTATGTTATTGTATATAGCTGATATGAAGAACTAATTATGTGTTGGTATGAATTATGAAGCTTCGAAACAATCGGCGCGGATCTTTAAGTTGACTCTCGAAAATATATGATATCAATGCACAATGTTTTGTAAATGTTAAAATATGGAAAAATAATTATATCAATTATATTCTTGGTTGCCTCGAAATGTATGTGTACGAACAAGTATCAAGGTATATATTAACTTCTTTTTCTAATTTAACTGTGTATATCGGGAGTAAAACGCCACCCCTCGGCGAGCGTACATACACACATTGACACTGAGGCTGGGTACGTACATTAGGCCAACTCCACCGCGCGATCCCAAACGGACGTCCGTTTTGTCCGGATTCTATCCGTTTGGGTAGGGGTTTGGGGTCGTGTCCGGGCCTGTCCTGGGATGCGGTAGCCGTGCGTCCAGCGCGCGGCCACGTCCATTTGCCCCATCCTGTCCGCGTATATTTCTTTGCAAGTCCTTCAACTTTTTTTATCATTCATTTTCGATACATGACAATACATCATCACATTTTGACTAGTAAAGCAAAGCCAAAGAAAACAAGAACCACAAGAATACATTTGAGAAGATACCCAACTTCCATAACTGCTCCCTTGAGTTGGGTTAGCGCCTTCTCGATGCACTCATTGTTAATCTGTGGAGGATGCACGACGTTGCCCCCTCCTTTGTTCTTCAAGCCAGAAGTCGACGTTGCTTCCTCACGCGTAGTATCGTGCCTTGTTGCTTCTTCGCACGTAGTATCGTGCCTAGACTCTAATCTAGCAACAAGTGCACTTGTCTCATCTAAAGCCTCTAGGCTAGCTAAAAGTGCACGAACATGCACTACATTTCGCTCTATCAACATATCGATGTACTCTTCTTCCCAATACCAAAACTTGCATCCGGTTTACACAATAAAACTTAAAGTTAGCACCACTAGTCTAATCCAAGAGCACAAACATGCACCAAAGCTAAAAGAGCACATACCCCATCGTTTAAGCACTTGATGAACACCCATCCGGGATGCTCCGGCGTTGTAGACACGCGGCGCACGACCACCCTTGGGCAGTGGTCGCACTTGATGAGGGGCAACGATGCGCCGACGAGCTTTTGGACAAGCATCGAGCCCGGCCGGCCGCCATTCGCGTATCTGCCGGCGGACCACCGACGGTGCAGATCCGAGTGGCTAGAGGACGAGCCACTGCCTGCGTGTGGCCTTGCGGCCCTGCCAGGGCCTTCCGGCAAGGTGCCCGGCCAGTCCATGGCGCGGCCCGGCCTCCCACAGCCGGGCGAGCTCAAGACCGACCGGATCCGCCCCAAATCCGGCCGGCGGGTGCGCAAACAAGGTGGCCGTGTTTGGGTAGCTCGGCGGCGATGAGAGGGAGGGGCTGGGCAAGCGCACGTCCGAGGTGCACGGCTGCAATGGCAGCGGGCAGCCGGCGGCGGCGAGGGGGAGAGAGGGAAAGAGTGTGGAAGAGTGGAGTGGATGCGGCCGGAGGGAGGAGGGGGCGGATAGAAAAAGGCCCGTCCTGTGCCACCGACGGGCGGGCCAGGGGAGGACACGCGCAGACGACCCGCGCGTCCGCGTGGTGTCCGTTTCACCCCAAAAACGGCGCAAACTTAAACCGCGGATGGGTCGAAAGCGGACACAAAACGGACAAAAGTCCGTTTGGGCCCGCGCGCTGGCCGCCTCCTTTGTCCCTTTTACCCCAAACGGATGGGGCGGACAGGATAAGGTCGCGCGGTGGAGTTGGCCTTGTAGCCCGTGTCCGGCCCGGCCCAGCCAGGCCCATTCCCAGTGCGGAGACGGACAGATGGATCGATGAGAGAAAAGCCTGCCGGGATCTCCCACGGCTCCCGATGAGAGAGCGACATAATAAAACAGATAAGACACGGAGAGAGAAATATTGTGGGCGCAGCTTGGGGCAGATGAGACAAGGGAAAAGCCGGCGGTATGGAGCTATCCGGCCGAAACCGCGGCGGTTTTGGTCCAGCCTCCCGGCCACCTTTTGACGTGTTTGGACGCTTGCATCCACCACCTTCCGGCCTCTTACACAGAGAGAGAAACAGATAGGAGAGAGAGGAGACAAATTAGCAAGCCGGCTAGCTACAAAGCACCATTATTAAGCAGAGTGCTCAAGCACTACGTGTGCCCACAACATGCTACTCAGGCATAATTGTGCGCGGGAGAATCTACTAGGTAGCTAGAGAGATGTTTTTCTTCCAGCCAACAACTCCGGGGAATCTTGGTTCTTCGAGCAAACTATAGCTCTAGGCTCTAGCTAATTGGTACTGGTTGCTAGCATTAGCAATAAGGCATATTCAAAGAGGACTATCGCCCTGCATCCCATCCGGATCACGTTGTTTGGACACAGTTTGTCATCCAATGATGTTCCGTATTGGTCCGTGAATCAGTCAAGTTGTCCATTTTTCCGCAAACTAAAAGTAAATTAGGGGGCTTTGCGGGAGTCTGGGCCGCCATCACGTAGGACTTCGATACCCCCAGCCCATCCAAAATACCGTCTGGACCCTACATATCCATCCTTCCTTCTTTCTCTGCATCCGCCACCTCGCTCACAGCCGTTGCCGCTCTACCACCCAGATGCCCGCCAAGCCCTTCCCGGAGCTCTGCGGCCTCCACCCTTACACCCAGCCATCACGCCACTTGTCCTTGGTGAACGCGGACGCGGCCTTGGTGGCCGCTGCTGAGGACATGGACCAGGGCCAATCTATCGGTTGTGTCCACGAAGACAAACAACAACTTTTCACCGTTGCCCGACTCCGTTACGCCCTCCTAGCGGAAGGGCATCCCGGATTTGAGCATTTCGCAAGCCGTCCCTGAAGCAGACATGATGGCCGACTCGTCGGAGCTTCAAATGCATCGGGCTAAGAAGATGAAAAAAATGACTGGTCGAGTTCGACTCAATCAATTGGACTGGATGAGAAAGGATAACAAGAGAATGGTGCAACGGACTTGCAACCAACCATGCCAAAAGAACTGGCAAGTGATGGGGAACAAGTGGGAGAACGAGAGGGTGGCGCGTGAAGGTGCAGCAAGCAAAAAGTCTGCCACTTGGACAGGCATTTTATTTGCTAAGGAGGTGAAGAAGGAGAAGAGGTACAAGATGTTCATTGATGTGCAAAGGGAGAAGATGGAGTTCGACCAGGAGGAGTTGTTCTTGGAGAAGAACAAAGTGGAATTGGAGAGGCAAGAGAAGGTTGCCAAATGGGAGCTTGAACAAACGGTGACAATGTGTGGTCTTTATCTCGAGAAAGAGAGGTTGTGGCCTGCGAGAGAGATGGGGGAGTCGAGGATCGTGTTGCAGGACATCAACCTCTTCGATGAGGGAGGTAGTGGTTTCTCCGCATGAAGAAGAGGATCAATGACTAGGAGGAGTGAAGTCATTGATTCATTCGTGTATCGCTTATCTATGTCCGTTCACGAATAAGGTGTCCGTTTTGAGGGTCGGCCATGAAGATGCCCTTAGACTAGAGTTATGTAGCGTGGTATAGAGTACAGACAACACAGGGAAAGCGAGAGATAGGAATGTGCAAGGAACAATCAGGCTAGCTTAGCTAGGACATGCAAGAGGAAGAAGGGGCCATGCGTGCATGGCCGTATGCGTATGGCATTTCTTCGCCGCTCGGGATGTGCCCATCCATCCATCAATCTTCAATCTTGGTGCTCCTACGTACGTACACATACGTGCACGCGGTGATAACAGCAACTTGTAGTACTAGCTAGGGTGCATGCATGAGCGGTGTCGCGGTGACAAGCGAGGCTCTTCTGTGTACGCATGCATGAGCAGTGCCGCTTCTCGAGTGCCTGTGGTGTCTCGATCCACCTTTCTACGTGCACGTTCGATTCCATGCCTTTATACATACCTACATCTACATGCATGTGGTACCCTACATGTGCTTGCTAATCATTTGGTGTGTCGAATGCATTGTTGGCTGCTCATCCAATGGAACTAGACATGCATGCACGCATGCATGTGAGAATAATCCTACCGGCACCAAGTAGGTGTGAAATCCAAAAGAAAACAAAAACACAATAGGCCAAGTGGCACAAGCATGCGCAGCCTCGTGCAATGCACTCTGCTGGGCGATGAAGTTGGGGTTCTCTGCGGCCATGGACGCCACAACATCCTCGCTTGGGAGTTCGCTGCAGATTTGGGCCTGCACCAGCCCGTGCCGCTCGAGAAGGGAGAGGTTGCACCGGTGCTGCTCTTGCGCCCGCCAAAACACCGACATCGGATGTGGCTCCGGCTCCTCCTCCCCATGGCAGTATTGAAGCGTGCATGCACCTGCTCCATGGCCAAGTTGGCATGGAATGACACGAGCAGGGTTACCGACTCGTTGTCGGAGGCCGCCTTCATCATCCAGTCATTGTCGAAAACCTTCGATAGCTAACAGGCAGGCCGTCCTCTAACCGCCTCGCATGGCAGCCCCGTCAGTAGGCCACAAGGGCGGCCAACTCGTGCTTGTGCTCCGTCAAGAGGTTCTCGTACAACGCGCTAGAATTAGCTGTCATGGTGGAGGTGGTGCGCAGAGGATGGTTTGAGGGTCATGACTGGAGATGCCCTTACGGTCTCATGTACTACCACTAATAGAAAACAGGGCTTCGGTCCAGGTCAGATAAGCCCATTAATCCCGGTTCAGTCACGAACCGGGACCCATGGGGGCATAGGTCCCGGCTTGTGAGGCCAGGGGGCCGGCCGGGCCTCGTGGGGCATTCGTCCCGGTTCATATGGCCCCTCTTGTCCCGGTTCACTAGTAGAAAACAGGGCTATCGTTCGGGCCTGGCCAGCCCATTAGTCCCGGTTTTTCAAGAACTGGGACCCATGGGGGGGTATTAGACCCGGTTCGTGAGCCCAGGGGGGCGGCCGGGGCCTCGTAGGCATTGGTCCCGGTTCATGTGGAACCATTTGTCCCGGTTCAAGCCACGAACCGGGAACAATGGTACTACAGAACTCTCAAGCACATTACACAGTTCTACAGAACACTACAAAGTTGGCACGGGTATGTCGATGAACACAAGAACAGTCTGCGCTCCAAACACCCGGAGCAGTGTGACGACTGGATTACATGTGAACACATCAGGACTTTCAGTAGTTGGTTAGAAACACGTCTCAAAGGTGAAAACACTATTTGTGAGGAGTTGTACTCGTTGTCCAGGGGACCATCTTCGACTGTAATGATTTGGAAAGGATACGAGATAAATGGGAATACATTTTACACGATCGCCCAAGATCAAAAGAGCAGCAACCAAAACAGCGGTGTCCGCTTTGATGCAGCCACCGAGAGGGGAAAGGACACATATTATGGTTACATAGTGGACATATGGAAACTTGACTACGGAGTAGATTTTAAGGTCCCTTTGTTTAAATGCAACTGGGTCAATCTGTCAGGAGGCGGGGTACAGGTAGACCCACAGTACGGAATGACAACAGTGGATCTGAACAATCTTGGGTACACTGACGAACCGTTCGTCCTAGCCAATGATGTGGCACAGGTTATCTATGTGAAGGACATGTCTACCAAACCGAGAAAAAAAAGGAAGCGAATACATCATACGATGAGCCAAAGCGCCACATAGTTCTTTCAGGAAAAAGGACATCATGGGAGTGGAGGGCAAGACAGACATGTCCGAAGATTATGAAAAGTTTCATGAAATTCCTCCCTTCAAAGTCAAGGCTGACCTAAGCATCCTAATAAATGATGAAGATTATCCATGGTTATGGCGCAATAAGGAAAGGATACAAGCGAAGAAAAAGTCAAGAATTTGTCCACAACTATTATGATGATACCATGCCAACTTTCAACCTTTTCGTAGTTCATTTGAAATGCCTATTGCAACAGACAAGTTTCCGTATGAAACGACCCTGATACTTCGAAGGAGATTGTCTGTTTTGTATACGAAGTGCATCCAGTTTTTGCCGTAACCCTCAGTACTTTCTTGCACATGCTATGTGGGTGAAATGATGATAAACTTTAATAAAACAGATAAGTAAAAACAAAATAAAATAAAAAAAACTTAAATAACATAAATAAAATTTATGAAACTAAAATTATCAAAGTATTTTCTGTTAAAAACATTATAAGCAACCTCTAGTATTATTGAAACTAAAATTATATAAAATTGATGCAACTAAAATTATCAAAGTATTTTATGTTCAAAATCATTAAAAGCAAAAAGAATTTTCATAAAGAAATTTTTTATTAGAAACTTTAATAGCAAAAAGAATTATCATAAAATAAAATTAATAAGTAATTATAAACAAAATAAAAAAATAAATAAGTATTTTGTTGTAAGTAGAAACAAAACAAATAAATAAAGCAAAAAGAAAACAAAAAGACTGGGAAAAAAAATAAAAAAATTGCCACCAACTGGGCCACCACGGCCTGAATACGACTAGAAACCCATCCATGGGCCAGGATTCAGGCCCGCAGAAGGCCCAGAAGGCCCATCAGACAGAGCGGTAACAATTAGGCCCGTAAGCCTGGAACGGAGAGGAGCTCGAGAGGGGTGCAGTAGTGGGGCTTATAAACCACTGCGCGCCCCTCTCAACTAGCGAGGTGGGACTAAACTTTGGCCGCGACGCGGGCAGCACAGGGGCCCGGTTGGTGGCACAAACAGGGACTAAAGGGGCTGAATTGGTACCGGTTCGTGGCACCAACCGGTACAAATGCCCACCCTTTAGTCCCGGTTGGTGCCACCAACCGGAACCAAAGGCCTCTGCTTCCTGCCCTTTGGACTGCTGAAAAGAGGCCTTTGGTCCCGATTGGTGCCACCAACCGAGACTAAAGGTCGCATTAGTCCCGGTTTGTCTCACGAACCGGGACCAATGCGTCGTCTATATAATTGGCACTCGTCAAAATTTTGTTCTGTTCGTTCTTCCTCGCTTCGACGCCGCCAGGCTGCCCGTCTCCGCCTTGACGTCGCGTCCTCGCCCCGTGCCGTTCTGTGCCGCCCCGACACCATCACCGCCCCCCGTGCCCCGCGACGCCGCGGCCCCTGCCCGTCGCCGCCTCGCCCCGCGCCTCCCCTCACCATCAACCATCCCCATGCCGCGCCGCCCCTCACGCACCGTCGGGGTCGCCGTCCCCTGCCTGCCGCCCTCGCCGCGCCCCTCACGCCGTCGCCATCCCGTGAGGTTAAATTTTTGTTAGATTTTGTTGTAGTTCATAGATTTTTTTTGTTAGATGTGTAGTTCATAGATTTTTTTGTTAGATTTTTTGTAGTTCATAGATTTTTTTGTTAGATGTGCAGTTCATATTTTTTTTCATATTG
>NC_057813.1:731989387-732017868 GCF_018294505.1 Triticum aestivum
TTAATGATTTTTTTGTTCATAGAATTTTCTTTGTCAATTTATGTATATCTTCATATTGTGTATGTATAGGAAAATTGTGTATGATCAAAGTCATTTATGAATATGTTCATATTTAGAAGAGATGAAAAAGGAAAATAAGAAAAGAAAGTGTTTAATATAATTAGTTAGAAAAATAATAGAACTATAGTTAAACTAGTTCATTTTTAGTAAGTACTACTTTATTTTATTTATAGTAAGTGCTTAATATATTGAACTAGCTAGTTGATTTAATAAACTACTTTATTTTACTATAGAAGTAGTTTATTTTTAGTAAGTACTACTTTATTTATTTATAGTAAGTGCTTAGTAGTTGACTAGTTGATTTAATTAATAAAACTACTTTATTTTACTATATATAGAAGTAGTTCTCGCATCGACGTCGACGATGCCTATCCCGCATCCTCGTCGTCGACTCGGCGGTCGAGGACTGCTTGATCAGGGCCATGTCCGGGACTGGGCTCCGCCGGGCTGGTATTGGGAGGTGGTACCTTCCGGGGGGCGTAGGTTGGTGAGGAACCAGCCCGTTGTTGACCCGATCCTTGTTTGGTGGCGGTCGCGTGGGCCAGTGATGGTGCCTAGGCTTCCGGACACTGCGGAGGTGGTACGTCACCGTGTCAGCGAGGAGGACGAGCATGTCCGTCGCTACATGGTTGCGTTGGAGGATTGGTTCGACAATACCTGGTAGGTTCTTCAGGGATCTCACTGGAGCTATGATCCTGTGATGGTTCCTTATCTTTGGGTGTCCACTGCCCGCGACGATACCCGTCGGGCGCTACGGTTCTAGCTGTATTAGCGATGCTATATGTATGATAGTATTCGAGGAGTATTAGTGATAATATTCGACGATGTATGGACACAAGAGATGATGTACTTTTGCTTATAATTGAATGCATGCTAATTTGAATACTACTTTATTTTACGATTTGGTTTTGCTTATTGAATGCTCATATTGGAAAAGTACTCCTACTTTGAATGCATGCTCTATGCAGAAATCTAGGAGCCCGGCCCCTCCATCATCCACGTCGTCGTGGGGTAGCTTCTCCTTCATTCCCGTGTGCTAGACAATTTGGTGTAATTAATAATGCACTCGAGAATGAAAGCAGGATCTACCATCACCTATAGTCAACCCGTGATTAATAATAATGATCTAATTTAGGTTTTTAGTACATATATTTAATTGTACAAGTTTAATATTTGACTTATGAACATAGGCCGGAAATATCATACTCGGACGACGAAAACCGCCTGGGGGAGTGCGACTGGTGCCACGACGACCGAGGTATGTGCGACAGGTTCCTTGAGCTGGACGAAGATCGGCGCTTTAGCATTAAGCTCGAGGAGACCTTCAATGTTCATACGGTACACAACAACGACAATAGTTTTTTTCGTAATTAAGCACGACTTCAACTATTTTGATGTGTATTTTTCATCTTTTCTAATTCGACTAGCTTATCCCATGCTATGCAAGACGCTATGTCTTGGAGAGGATGGGTTTTGAAGACCATGAAAGTATGGAAACCAAAAAAAATCACCTAAGGACCCATCATGGTGTGGATTTTGAAGTAAAGTTGTACAATGCTGAGAGTGTAACCCATTTTGGTTGCAAAAATTGGGAAGCACTTTGCAAGATGTATGGTTTTGATGAGGGTATGCTTGTCACCATGGATCTTGGTGATCCTACAATCGAGCAAGACAATATGGACATTTCGGTCCTTGTGGATACACTTCCAATTCTTCCCCCATGTGAGCTTCTCAAACATAGTTAATTATTAAGTAATTTATATTGTTTATTTCAAAATAGTTGACAGCTTATTTCCATTAACACCTTATTTTCATTCTTCAAAGAATGTGCGGAAAATGGTAGACAAAACCCACTACACCAATGGCTCCGAATTAACTTATAAGGAGAAAAATCATCTGATCGCATTTTGTACTAATCTTGAGAATTACAATATCTACAATCGAACTCCTCAACATTATGGTCAATACGTGCCACTAGTGCACGTGTTGAACTACGGTAACTACCATGGAGATACCCTGGTAAGATTTTTTACTACTACGACATCCGTGCATATTTTTGCACACTTCTAAAACTAGTACATCATTCCTAACTATGAAGTTATTACTATGTTTTTCAACAGATAATCCCGAATGCTTGTGTGCCTCATCTGATGTATACGCACGGTCGTCTTGATGTTTTGAACATACAACCAGGTCGTCCTACGAATCTCAACTGTCCATACCGGATTTCTAAAAGAAGTGGAGACATGACAGTCAAAGAATGGAAAAAATGTATGGACAGTCGTAAGGAGCTTCTTGGAAGCAAAAGGAAGCGAAGCGCAAGAATTGGAGACAGGATGATCTCCATTCTTCATAATGAAGAGTCAGGGTCTATATTGTTTTATGCTATTTTACCTTAAGGGTGTTTAGGTCCTACCTGATACTGATGATCATGTGATAAGAACAATTATGTTGGGTTGGGTTTGATGACTATGAGGATGATGATCATATGACTTGTTATTAATAACGAGTAGAAGTTGTATGATGATGCATGATTAGTAGGACTTGTTATTATATATGATGATGTATGATGCGAGCATGAGTTATTATATATCAGCGGGTGAAATGAACATAGCAGTAGAGTTGGTAAACCAAGGACGAAGATATAAGAGAGGACACTTCTCTCTATTAGCTAGCTAATAACAACCTAAATTAACCCCCAAACCCCCTAAACCAGCCACTTTTTTTTTAAAAAAAAAACCTCAGCTCCACCCAGCTGCTGACGCGTGGAAGCCTTTTGGTCCCGGTTTATGTCACCAACCGAGACCAAAGGCCCCCTTGCTTGGGCTGCCTGCAGTGGCCACGTGGAGGCCCATTTGTCCCAGTTCGTGTAAGAACCGGGACTAAAGGGGAAGGGCATTAGTACCGACCTTTTAGTCCCGGTTCTTAAACCGGGACAAAAGGCCCTTACGAACCGGGACAAATGCCCTGTTTTCTACTAGTGGTTCCAGACACGAACCGGGACCAATGGGCCTCGCTCTTGGCCCACAACATTTAGTCCTGGTTCGTGGCTGGAACCGGGACCAAATGTGGTCCTTTAGTCCCGGTTCCAGCCATGAACCGGTACCAATGAGATGCCTATATATACCCCCTTGCCCGCGAGCAGAGCAGTGGAGTGCTCTGTTTTTTTGGCCGGCCGTGGGAGAGCTTTGTGGTGCTCTAGCTCACCTCCTATGCACATGAGGTGTTCGATGAAATGCCCGAGCCACACTTCAGCTTTCTCCTCTCGAAGCTCCTTGTCCAAAGTCCATTTTCCTCTAGATTTGTCTTGGTTTCGCGGTCCATCCTGTCCCGTCCCCGTCCTCACCGCCGTCGATCGCCCGCGCCGATCTCCTCGCCGGCACCACCGTGGTCAGCCTCTTGATCTTATCTTCGTTCTAAAAGAAAAAAGTTCTTACTTGTATGATTTAGATAGATACTTGTGTGATTTTCTTATTTTTATTATTGTTAGTTATTATATAGTGCGATGGTTTTGGTATCCGCCTCTGTTGGCCCTCGTCCATGGTTACTGTGCAATAAGCAAAGGACACAAGCAAAGAAAAAGTGAAGAATTTCTCTCCACAACTATTATGATGATGCCTTTGATCTAGAATATCACTGCAGTTACATGTGAAGTAATGAAATGCCTTTTGTAATAGATGAGTTTCCATCTGAAACCCTGATACTTCGAAAGAGATTGTCCATTTTGTACACGAAGTGCATCCAGTTTTTGCCGTAACCCTCTAAACTTTTTAGCACATGCAATGCGGGTGAAATGATGATACCATGCCAACTTTCAACGTTTTCAGATTTCTTTTGTAGTGCTTTTCAATTTCAGGGTCATTTAGCTCAAAAAATCAGTAAATGCATGAAAAATACCAAATGAAGTCAGAAAGGGTTGAAAATTGATGATGTGGCTTTGAATGGTGCATTTTGAACACACAAAAGTCTGGAGTTCAAATAAGTTCAGAAAAATGAAATCCCTTTGTAACAGATGAGTTTCCATCCGAAACCCTGATACTTCGAAAGAGATTGTCCATTTTATACACGAAGTGCATCTAGTTTTTACCGTAACCCTCTCAATTTTTTAGCACATGCGATGTGGGTGAAATGATGATACCATGCGAACTTTCAACCTTTTCAGAGTTCATTTGTAATATTTTTCAATTTCAGGGTCATTTAGCTCAAAAAAATAGCAAATGCATGAAAAATACCAAATGAAGTCAGAAAGGGTTAAAAATTGATGATGTGGCTTTGAATGGTGCATTTTAAACACACAACATGTTTGGAGTTCAAATAAGTTCAAAAAAAATGAAATCCATTTGTAACAGATGATTTTCGTCCGAAACCGTGATACTTCGAAAGAGATTGTCCATTTTGTACACAAAGTGCATCCAGTTTTTGTCGTAACCACCTCAACTTTTTAGCACATGCTATGTGGGTGAAATGATGATACCATGCCAACTTTCAACATTTTCAGAGTTCATTTGTAGTGCTTTTCAATTTCAGGGTCATTTAGCTCAAAAAATCAGTAAATGCATGAAAAATACCAAATGAAGTCTCAAAGGGTTGAAAATTGATGGTGTGGCTTTGAATTGTGCATTTTGAACATGCAAAAAGTCTGGAGTTCAAATAAGTTCAAAAAAAAGAAATCCCTTTGTAACAGATGAGTTTTCGTCTGAAACCCTGATACTTCGAAAGATTGTCCATTTTGTACACGAAGTGCATCCAGTTTTTTTCGTAACCCTCTCAACTTTTTAGCAAATGCTATGTGGGTGAAATGACGATACCATGCCAACTTTCGACCTTTTCAGAGTTCATTTGTAGTGCTTTTCAATTTTAGGGTCATTTAGTTCAAAGAATGAACTAATAGCAAAAAGAATGAACTAAAAGCAAATATAATGAACTAAAATAATCAATTAAACTATTCTGTTATGATCAACTAAAACAAAACTATAATATTCTTAAATAGCAAAAAGAATCAACTAAAAAGCTTTTATAAACCTTTAGTATTTTTGAAACTAAAATTATATAAAATTTATGCAACTAAAATTATCAAAGTTTTTTCTGTTCAAAACATTAATGTCAAAAAGAATTTTCATAAAGAAATTTTTGTTTGAAACTTTAATAGCAAACTAAAATAACAAAATCTATTTTTTATTAAAACAGACATTTAAAGTAACCTAAAAATTACCAAATTGAATAGATAAAACACAATAATATTAAATAGAATAAACAAGAATCACTCAAAAATCTATTTTGTAGTAAAGTTATTCACAAACTAGAGATTCATACGAATTTGAAAGAATTCAAATTTAAAGTATTCAAATTTGAAAACTAATGGCACGAAGAGAAAGTCTATAATATTTGTGACCTAACAGCAAAAAGAATTAAAAAATAAAGGAAAAAATAATGCGAAAAATAAAACAAAAAAACTGGAAAAAAATGCCGCCTACAGGGCTACCACGACCTAAATACGACTAGAAACTCAACCAGTCAGGTGGGCCAAGATTCAGGCCTGGAGAAGGCCCAGTAGACCCACACGCATGTACAGAGAGGTTAGGCCCGTAAGCCTGCTTTAGAGAGGAGCTCGACAGCTTATGCGCACCGCACCTTATAAACAGGTGTGGCTCACTCTCTGCTAGCGAGGTGGGACTAAACTCCTACAACCTTTGTGCAAGGCCCATTGGTCCCGGTTGGTGGCACGAACCGGGACCAATGCCCACCTTCGGTCCCAGTTCGTGGAACCAACCGAGATCAATGCCCTCTTTTGGTCCCAGTTCGTGCCACCAACCGAGATCAATGCCCCCCTTTGGTCTCGGTTCATGCCACCAACCGGCACCAAGGGGTTGTGCTTCCCGCCCTTTCGCCTGGCCAAAACAGACGTTTGGTCCTGGTTGGTGGCACGAACCGGGACCAAAGGGGGCCATTGGTCCTGGTTTCTGCCACAAACTGGGACTAAAGGTGTGGCTATATAAGAAAGCACTTAGAAAATTTCCCCAACTGCTCCCATTCTCCCCCGACGCCGCCAGGCCGCTCCTCATCGTCGCGCGCTGCCCCGTCGCCGCCCGTTCCTCGTTGCCTGTCGCCGTCGCCGACGCCTCCTCGATGATGCCGAGCTCAACGCCAGGCTGCCCCGTCGTCCTCGTCGCCATCGCCTGTGCCCCGTCGACGTCGTCTTCCCCGACCCCGTGCCCCTGCCCCTGTCGGCCTGCTGGCCCGCCCCCGAGCGCGCCCCTGCCCCGGCCCGCCCCCACCGTCGTCGTTGTCGCCGTGCCATCGCCGCCCCCGCCGTCGCCCTTGCCGTGCCATCGCTGCCCCAACCATCCTCGTCGTCGTGCCATCGACGCCCCTGCTGCGAGCCACCGCCGCCACCCCAGCTCTGTGTTATATATATATATATATATATGTTGATACTTTTTTAAATGATGAAAATTGTTTTGTTCATATGTATATAATGTGTGTGTATATAATGTGTGTGTGTGTGTGGCTATGTATGTATGATGAAAATTGTTTTTTTATATGTATGTGGCAATATGTATGTGGCAATATGTATGCGGCTATATATATGTAAGGAAAAATAAGAAAAGAGGAAGAAGGAATAAGAAGAAAACAAAGGAGAGGAAAAAGGAAAATAAGAAGAGGAAGAAGGAGAAGAAGAAGGAGAAGAAGAGGAGAGGAAGAAGAGGAGAGAGAAAAATAATAGAGGAAGAAGAAGAAAATAAAAGAGGAGATGAAGAAGGAATAGAGGAAAAGAAGAAAAAATAAGAGGACGTCGAGGATCGCCGAGCGGTCGAGGGTCGGGAACTAGGGTAGAGGGTCGAGGGTCGCCGAGGGGTCGAGGTCCGAGGATCGCCGATGGGTCGAGGGTTCGAGGGCCGGGAACTAGGGTAGAGGGTCGAGGGGGTCGAGGTTCAAGGATTGCCAGACGGTCGAGGTTCGAGGATCGCCGAGGGGTCAAGGGTCGAGGGTCGTCGAGGGGTCGAGTGTCGGGAACTAGGGCAGAGGGTCGAGGGTCGCCGAGGGGTCTGATACATCTCCAACGTATCTATAATTTTTTATTGTTCCATGTTATTATATTATCCATCTAGGATGTTTTATATGCATTTATATGCTATTTTATATGATTTTTGGGATTAACCTATTAACCTAGAGCCCAATGCCAGTTTTTGTGTTTTTCCTTGTTTTTGAGTTTTACAGAAAAGGAATACCAAACGGAGTCCAATTGATGTGCCAATGTTTGATGATTTTTTATGGACCAAAATAAGCCTCCGGAGTAAAAGAGTTGGGCCAGAAGAGTCCCGAGCCGTCCATGAGGGTGGGGGGCGCGCCCTACCCCCCTGGGCGTGGGCCCCTATCTCTTGGAAGACTCGGAGACCCCCCTGACGTGAGACCTACGCCAAAAATTCCTATAAATACAGAAACCTCCAGAAAATAACCTAGATCGGGAGTTCCGCCACCGCAAGCCTCTGTAGCCACCAAAAACCAATTGGGATCCTGTTCTGGCACCCTGCCGGAGGGGGGGATCCCTCACCGGTGTCCATCTTCATCATCCTGGCGCTCTCCATGACGAGGAGGGAGTAGTTCACCCTTAGGGCTGAGGGTATGTACCAGCAGCTATGTGTTTGATCTCTCTCTCTCGTGTTCTTGATTTGGCACAATCTTGATGTATCGTGAGCTTTGATATTATAGTTGGATCTTATGATGTTTCTCCCCCTCTACTCTCTTGTAATGGATTGAGTTTTCCCTTTGAAGTTATCTTATCGGATTGAGTCTTTAAGGATTTGAGAACACTTGATGTATGTCTTGCATGTGCTTATATGTGGTGACAATGGGATATTCACGTGATCTACTTGATGTATGTTTTGGTGATCAACTTGCGGGTTTAGTGACCTTATGAACTTATGCATTGGGGTTGCCACACGCTTTCGTCTTGACTCTCCGGTAGAAACTTTGGGGCACTCTTTGAAGTTCTTTGTGTTGGTTGAATAGGCGAATCTGAGATTGTGTGATGCATATCGTATAATCATACCCACGGATACTTGCGGTGACATTGGAGTATCTAGGTGACATTAGGGTTTTGGTTGATCTGTGTCTTACGGTGTTATTCTAGTACGACCTCTAGGATAGATCGAATGGAAATAATTGCTTCGTGTTATTTTACTACAAACTCTTGAATAGATCGATCAGAAAGGAGAACTTTTAGGTGGTTTCTTACCCTACAATAATCTCTTCGTTTGTTCTCCGCTATTAGTGACTTCGGAGTGACTCTTTGTTGCATGTTGAGGGATTGTTATATGATCCAATTATGTTATTATTGTTGAGAGAACATGCACTTGTGAAAGTATGAACCCTAAGCCTTGTTTCCTAGTATTGCAATATCGTTTGTGCTCACTTATATCATTAGTAACCTTGCTGTTTTTATATTTTCATATTACAAAAACCTATATCTACCATCCATATTGCACTTGTATCACCATCTCTTCGCCGAACTAGTGCACCTGTACAATTTACCATTGTATTGGGTGTGTTGGGGACACAAGAGACTGTTTGTTATTTGGTTGCAAGGTTTTTTGAGAGAGACCATCTTCATCCTACGTCTCCCATGGATTGATAAACCTTAGGTCATCCACGTGAGGGAAATTTGCTACTGTCCTACAAACCTCTGCACTTGGAGGCCCAACAACGTCTACAAGGAGAAGGTTGTGTAGTAGACATCAAGCTCTTTTCTGGCGCTGTTGCCGGGGAGGATAGGTAAGAGGCACTAACACCCCGTCAACTAAGCTCTTTTCTGGCGCCGTTGCCGGGGAGGTTAGTGCTTGAAGATATATCTTTAGATCTTGCTATCGAATCTTTTTGTTTCTCGTTTTATCACTAGTTTAGTCTATAAAAGAAAACTAAAAAATGGAATTGAGGGTGCCTCATATGCTTCATCTTTTTAATATCTTTCATGAAAATAAGGATTCCGATAATTGTGCCAAAATGTTAGAACAAGAATGCATTAAAATGTTTGGCACTAAATCTTGAATGATGAGCATGATTGCAATGTTGTTAGTACGAACTCTTTGAATATCCATAGTACTAATGATGATTGCACTAGTCATGATGAAAAGGTTTCTTATAAGCATGTCAATTTTTGTGGAGTGCATAGAGTTTGCAAATACACACCAAACAGGGAAGATAGATTTTGCAAGAGGCATAAGTATTTAGACACCAAATGTTTGCAAGAAAGGCTAGATGTTTGTGCTGAAAATTTAAATTTTCTTTGCCATCCTTGTGAACTTTGCAATGAACGTGATCATTTAAATCCCCAATGCAAATTGTTTCATGATCGTATTGTGTCCAAAAATTGTGATGACGTAATTTCCCTTGCACATCATAATGAACTTAGTTTGCTTTTGGGTTATGAAGAAATGAAACATATAACTAAGGATATGCCAGAATTTGTCCTTGATAAATTTCTTGATTTTGATCTAGAGGAAATTTATATGTATTGCGTGGCGAATTGCATTGAAAATCCTTATATTTCCAATTATATAAAGACAAGAAAACAAATAGAAGATGAAGAGAATACTAATGAAAGGGAAGAGATTTCCCAATATCCTCCTATTCTTTCTTATGATGAATCAGGTAACAAGGGGGAGCTTTCTATTCAACCAATCTCATTAATAAGGAGCTCAAAAAAGAGGGTTAAACCCACACATGATGTCAAGAAGAAAAAGAAAAGACGGAGAAGCAAAGGTAGAAAGGTATCCCTCCCAAATGATGTTGCTCCTATTACTCATTGTGATGATGATAATTTCTATACTATTGGTGCTATCCATACTATTAATGATGAGAGTGATTATGCTTATGATATGAAAAGGCCCAATCTTGGGGATGCTATGTTTGATGAGAATGACATGTTTGAGAATATATTTGCTGCAATTAATGTTTGTCCCAAGCTTGGGGATGCTATGTTTTATGAAGATGATATGCTTAACCTCCCAAGTTTTGATATGCAAATTTATTATGATGATAGCATGCCTCCTATTTATGATGGTTATATTGATGAAAGTGGGTTTGGAAGAGTGTCAACTTTAGGAAGTGATGATCCCTCTATTTTGGAGGGTGTTGAATATTATTGTGACAATTATGAAAGTGGATTTGGAGAGGTCATGACTTTATTTAGTAATGATTCCACTATCTTGGAAGAGGTTTCAATTGATTATGATGAGAACAAAGTTGCTACTTATGATGATTATTGTGATGACACTTATGCTATAAAAAGTAGTGATGATTATGTTAAAACTTGTCATGATTATGATTACCCTTTTTCTGAACATTACTCTTTTAATGTGGAAACAATTTATAGTATTCGAGTCTCTTATGATACTCCCACTATTCCGAATGAGAAGAATTTTGCTTATGTGGAGAGTAATAAAATTTCTATGCTTGTAGATCATGAAAAGAATGCTTTTGGTGATGGTTGTATTGTTGAAAGTATTCATGATGCTATTGAAAATTATTATGAGGGAGGAATATATGCTTGTATGAATTGCAATAATATCAAGTTTCCTCTCTATGTGCTTAAAATCTTGAAGTTATGCTTGTTTTGCTTTCCTATGCTAGTTGATTCTTGTTCCCATAAATTGTTTTATCACAAAATCTCTATGCATAGGAAGTGGGTTAGGCTTAAATGTGTGAGTCATATTATTCATGATGCTCCCGTTATGTTTAAATTCTTATCTTTTATGCGAGCATCATTGAAATCATCATGCCTAGCTAAAAGGCATTAAAGAAAAGCGCTTGTTGGGAGACAACCCAATATTTACCCCTATTGTTTTTGTGTGTTCACATGATTAAGCTACTATAGTAATTATGTTTTATAGCTTTTGTTTCAATAAAGTGCAAAGTAGAACCTTTCGGAAGACTTGGGTGAAAGTTAATGTGATCTTGCTCCAAAAAAATATAAACTTTGCGCTCACGTGATTAGCTGCCATTTTTTTACTGGAGAGTGCTTTTAAGTTGATTATTTTTGCAGAAGACTAATATACAAATTGCTCAGGTCCAACGATTTATTCGAGAATTTTTGGAGTTATAGAAGTATTCGAATGATACAGATTACTACAGATTGTTCTGTTTTTGACAGATTCTGTTTTCTATGTGTTGTTTGCTTATTTTGATGAATCTATGAGTAGTATCGGAGGGTATGAACCATAGAGAATTGGGAATACAGTGGAATTTAGAATGAGTTCACAACATTACCTAAGTGGTGATTTATTTTCTTATACTACGGAGCTTACGAGTTTTCTATTGAGTTTTGTGTTGTGAAGTTTTCAAGTTTTGGGTAAAGATTCGATGGACTATGGAATAAGGAGTGGCAAGAGACTAAGCTTGGGGGATGCCCAAGGCACCCCAAGGTAATATTCACGGACAACCAAGAGCCTAAGCTTGGGGATGCCCCAGATGGCATCCCCTCTTTCGTCTTTGTTCATCGGTAATTTTACTTGGAGCTATATTTTTATTCACCACTTGATATGTGTTTTGCTTGGAAAATGTCATTTTGTTTTATTTTGTTTTGCTTGATGTTTGAATAAAATACCAAGATCTGAAATTCTTAAATGTTAGAGAGTCTTCACATAGTTACATAATTAATCAACTACTCATTGATCTTATCATTTGGAGTAGTTTGTCGTTTGCTCTAGTGCTTCACTTATAGCTTTTAGAGCACGGCGGTGGTTTTATTTTGAAGAAATAGATGAACTATCATGCTTCACTTATATTATTTTGAGAGTTTAGAACAGCATGGTAATTTTCTTGGGTTATGAAAGTAGTCCTAATATGATAGGCATCCAAGAGGGATATAATAAAAACTTTCATACAAAGTGCATTGAATACTATGATAAGTTTGATTCTTTATGATTGTTTTGAGATATGAGGATGGTAATATTAGAGTCATGCTAGTGGAGTAGTTGTGAATTTGAGAAATACTTGTTGTAAAAATTGTGATTCCCGTAGCATGCACGTATGGTGACCCGTTATGTGATGAAGTTGGAGCATGATTTATTTTTTGATTGTCTTCCTTTGTGTGGAGGTCAAGATCACGCGGTGGTTAACTCCTACCAACCCTTCCCCTAGGAGCATGCGTGTAGTACTTTGTTTTGATGACTAATACATTTTTGCAATAAGTATGTGAGTTCTTTATGACTAATGTTGAGTCCATGGATTATACGCACTCTCAACCTTCCACCATTGCTAGCCTCTCTTGTGCCGCGCAACTCTTGCCGGTACCATAACACCCACTATTACCTTCCTCAAAAAAGCCACCATACCTACCTATTATGGCATTTCCATAGCCATTCCGAGATATATTGCTATGCAACATTCCACCGTTCTATTTATTATGACACGCTTCATCATTATCATATTGCTTTGCATGATCATGTAGTTGACATCGTATTTGTGGCAAAGCCACCATTCACAATTCTTTCATACATGTCACTCTTGAATCATTACACATCTCGATACACCATGGAGGCATTCACATAGAGTCATATTTTGTTCTAAGTATCGAGTTGTAATTCTTGAGTTGTAAGTAAATAAAAGTGTGATGATCTTCATTATTAGAGCATTGTCCTATGTGAGGAAAGGATGATGGAGACTATGATTCCCCCACAAGTCGGGATGAGACTCCGGACGAAAAATAAAAAATAAAAAAGGAGGCCAAAAAAAGAGAGAAGGCCCAAAAAAATCAAAAACAAGAAAACAAAAAAATGAGAGAAAAAGAGAGAAGAGGCAATGCTACTATCCTTTTACCACACTTGTGCTTCAAAGTAGCACCATGATCTTCAAGATAGAAAGTCTCCTATGTTGTCACTTTCATGTACTAGTGGGAATTTTCATTATAGAACTTGGCTTGTATATTCCAATGATGGGCTTCCTCAAAATGCCCTAGGTCTTCGTGAGCAAGCGAGTTGGATGCACACCCACTTAGTTTCTTTTTGAGATTTCATACACTTATAGCTCTAGTGCATCCGTTGCATGGCAATTCCTACTCGCTCACATTGATATCTATTGATGGGCATCTCCATAGCCCATTGATACTCCTAGTTGATGTGAGACTATCTTCTCCTTTTTTTGTCTTCTCCACAACTACCATATTCTATTCCACCTTAGTGCTATATCCATGGCTCAAGCTCATGTATTGCGTGAATATTGAAAAGGTTTGAGAACATCAAAAGTATGAAACAATTGCTTGGCTGAAACCGGGATTGTGCATGATTTAAATATTTTGTGTGATGAAGATAGAGCATAGCCAGACTATATGATTTTGTAGGGATAGCTTTCTTTAGCCATGTTATTTTGAGAAGACATGATTGCTTTGTTAGTATGCTTGAAGTATTATTGTTTTCATGTCAATATTAAAATTTTGTCTTGAAACTTATGGATTTGAACATTCATGCCACAATAAGGAAAATTACATTGATAATTATGTTAGGTAGCATTCCACATCAAAAATCATGTCTTTATCATTTACCTACTCGAGGACGAGCAGGAATTAAGCTTGGGGATGCTGATACGTCTCCAACTTATCTATAACTTTTTATTGTTCCATGCTATTATATTATCCATCTAGGACGCCCAGTGCCAGTTTCTGTTTTTTCCTTGTTTTTGAGTTTTACAGAAAAGAAATACAAACGGAGTCCAATTGACGTGCCAATTTTTGATGATTTTTTATGGACCAAAATAAGCCTCCAGAGTAAAAGAGTTGGGCCAGAAGAGTCCCTAGCCGTGCACGAGGGTGGGGGCGCGCCCTACCCCCCTGGGCGTGGGCCCCTATCTCGTGGACGACTCGGAGACCCCCCTGACGTGAGACCTACGCCAAAAACCTAGATCGGGAGTTCCACCGCCGCAGGCCTCTGTAGCCATGAAAAACCAATCGGGTTCCTGTTCCGGCACCCTGCCGGAGGGGGGATCCCTCACCGGTGGCCATCTTCATCACCCCGATGCTCTCCATGATGAGGAGGGAGTAGTTCACCCTCGGGGCTGAGGGTATGTACCAGTAGCTATGTGTTTTATCTCTCTCTCATGTTCTTGATTTGGCACGATCTTGATGTATCGTGAGCTTTGCTATTATAGTTGGATCTTATGATGTTTCTCCCCCTCTACTCTCTTGTAATGGATTGAGTTTTCCCTTTGAAGTTATCTTATGGATTGAGTCTTTAAGGATTTGAGAACACTTGATGTATGTCTTGCATGTGCTTATCTGTGGTGACAATGGGATATTCACTTGATCTACTTGATGTATGTTTTGGTGATCAGCTTGCGGGTTCAGTGACCTTGTGAACTTATGCATAGGGGTTGGCACACGTTTTCGTCTTGACTCTCCGGTACAAACTTTGGGGCACTCTTTGAAGTTCTTTGTGTTGGTTGAATAGATGAATCTGAGATTGTGTGATGCATATCGTATAACCATACCCATGGATACTTGCAGTGACATTGGAGTATCTAGGTGACATTAGGGTTTTGGTTGATTTGTGTCTTAAGGTGTTATTCTAGTACGAACTCTAGGATAGATCGAACGGAAAGAATAGCTTCATGTTATTTTACTACGAACTCTTGAATAGATCGATCAGAAAGGATAACTTTGAGGTGGTTTCGTACCCTACAATAATCTCTTCGTTTGTTCTCCGCTATTAGTGACTTCGGAGTGACTCTTTGTTGCATGTTGAGGGATTGTTATATGATCCAATTATGTTATTATTGTTGAGAGAACTTGCACTAGTGAAAGTATGAACCCTAGGCCTTGTTTCCTAGCATTGCAATATCGTTTGTGCTCACTTTTATCATTAGTTACCTTGCTGTCTTTATATTTTTAGATTACAAAAACCTATATCTACCATCCATATTGCACTTGTATTACCATCTCTTCACCGAACAAGAGCACCTATACAATTTACCATTGTATTTGGTGTGTTGGGGACACAAGAGACTCTTTGTTATTTGGTTGCAAGGTTATTTGAGAGAGACCATCTTCATCCTACGCCTCCCACGGATTGATAAACCTTAGATCATCCATGTGAGGGAAATTTTCTACTGTCCTACAAACCTCTGCACTTGGAGCCCAACAACGTCTACAAGGAGAAGGTTGCGTAGTAGACATCAGGGTCAAGGTTCGAGGATAGCCGAGGGGTCAAGGGTCGAGGATCGCCGAGGGGTCGAGGGTCGAGGTTTGAGGATCGCCGTGGGGTCGAGGGTCAAGGGTCGTCGAGGGTCGAGGGTCGAGATTTGTCAAGAATGCCCCCATTATGGATGTGCACAAGTTGATCCAATTTTTTCTGATCTTATCTATATATATATTCTTCTGTATGTCAAGTTGTCTGTCAAAGTATTGAAGAAATCCATGGCTACATCATTTTCCAGAAGTAACAGGCATATGATGCTACGAATCTCTTCAAAGTTGTTTTGGAACGGAGTTCTGGATAGAATAATTCGCTTTTTCGTATGAATTTTAGCAAAGGCCTTCCAAATAGCGATATTCGGAAGGCTCTTGCTGAACTTCGTACCAAAAAGCTAATTATCCTATCCGGGACTCTGTTCCGAAACAATTTTGGAGAGCTTCATACCATTATGCATCTGTTACTTCCGGCTAATGATGAACCCATGGTTTTCTTGAATCCTTTGACACTAGATAACATGACATATAGAAGGGTAGATGAGATCAGGAAAAATATGGACCATTTTCTGCACATCCAGAATGGCGCCATTTTGTTAAATCCCTTGTTTGACATTCATGAGAGAGGCGGTCCGGACATCAGACATTCATGAGAGAACTCCGGTAACTCTTCAACATGAGGGGAGATGTCGATCAACCCCTCTCACCCGACCAAACCCTAGAAGTGTCGAGGCCACCCCAAACCCTAGAAGCGTTGCTGAGGCCACCCCAAACCCTAGAAGCGTTGTCGAGGCCACCCCAAACCGTAGAAGCATTGATGCCACTAATTAATATTCCTTCTTGTGATTAGCTAGTTAGGTCTATGTTTGCCACTAATATATCCATCTCTCATGTTTGTATATTAATTGCCATGTTGTAATATTTACAGAAACTATGGATCAACAAAGAGACTTGGAAAAAGAACAGTTATTGGGGGATATAATCTTTGGTGGAGGTGATGTCTTGTCGTTTCTCAACGACACTGATGGTCTGGAAGCAGAGGATGAAGCTGGCTCCACTGATCGAACAATGGAGGAGGAAAGTCATGATCATGATGGCTCCGGCGACCGAATGCTAGTGGAAGAAGGAGACTGTGATGACTGCTCTGGTGACCGAATGGAGTCGGGATCAGCTGTTGCAAAGTCTGGCGAGGTATATATATATATTAATTAAGCCTATGGTGACTAGCTAATTGATGCATTGATTGTTTTGGTATGTACATATGTTAATTCTTCTTTCTTTTTTATAGCCCTCCGGATCGGGCCAAACTTCGGTAATGAGACGAGGCCTGAAGAAAAGGTTGCACCCGGATGAAAGGTTCATGATCACATCAATCGCGGATGATGGCCAGCCGATTAAACCCAGGCGGACCAAGGAAGCATTTTCTGCTCAGTGCGGAGCTATTGTTAGGGACATCATCCTGATCAGCATCCAGCTATGGAATAAGCCTAAGAAAGAACACCATCAAGTTTCTTATGTCACCGATAGAGAGAAAGATGATCTTTGGACCTCGCTGGAGGCAAATTTCTCCCTACCGCTAGAGGAGGATCCGAATAAGCCAGTTATAGATCCACTGGTCAAGGTGTGTGCTCTTAAGATGATGGTAGATCTATTTAGGAGGTGGAAGAAAGAGTTGAAATCAATGTTTGTCGACAAAGGGAAGACTCCAGAATTCACCGCCCGATTTGAGAAGATAAGAGATCACTGTCCCGCATTTGTGGCCTACAAGACATCGGACAAGAGTAAGAAAATGTCATAGATAAACAAGATAAATGCTGCAAAGAAGTTGTATCACCATCGCAGGGGGTCAGACGGCTACCTCAAAGCCCGACCATTGTGGGACAAAGCTGAGAATTACCTGAATGCTAAAGGGGTCGAACCAGAGACATTTAACTAGCCAGGTCGTTCAAGGACTTGGTTCTTCGGGGTTGGGGGAACTTTGGACCCTGAAACAGGGAAGTGTCGTTGGACGGACGAGCAACTTGCAATACTCGTCGAGAAGCTTCAGAAGTATATCACCGAGCGCACGAAGGGACGTTCATTCCTGGCAGAGAGAATGACGAGCTGACTGAGGCCCTCGGGAATCCTGAGCACCCTGGACGAACATGAGGCACGCCAGGCTCCGTTGCATGGAAGATTGGGTTTCCCAGCGCAGGCGGTTACAAAACCCAAGAGAGGAAGAGGAAACAGGAGTTGAGCGATATACATAACACTACAAAAAAAATACACTTCTGTGATGATACGTGTTTGTCACAGTAGGTCGCGTTTTTTGTCATGCATGTACATTCATGACAAATTTATGACAGAATCAAGATAGTCATACCTGTGTTGTCGTAGAAGTGTTCCATGACATTACCAAAATTATCATCACGGAAGTGTCCACTTCCATGACGATAAATCACGCGTCACAGAAGTGCTTTCGTCAAGGGTGACCGACACGTGGCATCCACCGTAACGGAACACCGTTAAGCTATCGGGTCGGATTTTGGATCCGATAACCCGTTAACAGCCACGACCACTGCCGATTTTCCACGTGTAAAATTCTCATTGGCTGACGGATCCACGTGTCAGCTCCGCGTTGGCACAGGTGTCACTCATCCAACGGTCGAGATGGGCCTATGATATGTTGACACGTGGACCGGCCCAAAAGTGGCCCACAAAGTTTAAATGGCCCGGCCCAATCGAGGTCCATAAGATTTAGCGGACCATAATGGGCCGGCCCAGCTAAAGGCCCACAAAATTTAGCGGACCATAATGGGCCGGCCCAGCTAAAGGCCCACAAGATTTTGCGGACCACAATGGGCCGGCCCAGCTAAAGGCCCACAAGATTCTGCAGACCATAATGGGTCGACCCAGCTAAAGGCCCAACATTATCTGTCAAATCAGCCCGTCAACGGCCTGGTCTAAACTTGTCATCAATGCGGCCCATGGTCACTTTTGGCCCATTAACAGTCCGCTAAGTAATTGGGCCGAATTACGGCCCGGTGTATTTCCGGCCTGTTAAAGGTCCGGCTTCATTTGGGCCCATTTACAGGCCATCAAAACTTTCGGCCCATAAAGGACCGTGAAGGATTTGGGTCATATTCGGCCATGTCTGTCATTCGACCTGTTAGAGGCCCACTATAGATTTGGGCCACTTTCGGCCTGTTGTCATTTTCGGCCTGTTAACGCCGAACATAAACCATGGGCCATATGTGGCCCAACGTAATATCGGGCCCATTAACGGCCCATATAAAAATGACGATAATCTAGCCCGACCGAAGTTCCGGCCTATTAAAGGCCCGTGTATTAGGTCGGCGCATTTACGGCCCGTCCGGAATTTCGGCCTATCAAATATCCGCATCGTAAATGGGCCACCATTTCGGCCTGCTAAGTCCAGTGGGTTTTTTGGCACAATCAGGGCCCAATCTCACTTTCGATCTATTAAAGGCCCGTGTTTTTTATGGGCTCGAGATATTTACACCTGTAAACGGCCTATTTTTACTAAGGGCCCAAATTATGTTTAGGTCTGTGAAAGGCCCACTATGGGCACAGGCCTACCAGAAAAATTTGAAAGCTTACGCTAATTTAAGCCCAGATATTTTTAGTGGGCTACATGCCAATTTCGGCCTGTAATCGTTTATAGCCCAATTGGAATGGGCCCGACGAATGTTGGCATGTTGGGCTCCTACGAAGCTTTTGGCCGAATACATTACTAAGATAAACCTACACTACACAAAAATAGCGTCGTAATTACTGCAGCCTGTGGCAGCATCATAAATGTTGTATCACAACAAAATAAATTCCAATCATGCAACAAAAGGCCTGTTGGCATAAAGTTTACAGTCCTTCCAGATAAAAGCATCATATGATTTATAGAAGCACAGATCATTTGACCTGAGTGCTAATGTTTCAGGCTGTAGAATCTGATGGAGCAGCACGATATCCACCTTTTTCCGCCATTGCTCTTCAACAACGAAGCGAATGTCTGATAGTCTGGTTTCAAAACCATTCATATCTTGACGACATTTCTTAACCACTATTCTTGTTTCCGAAACAACGTCCATTAGGGATTGGACTTGTGTCTGGAGCACAGATATATCACTCTGTCTAGCAGGAAGATTTTGTTCAGTAGGAGATTTGGACGAGGTTACCTTGACAACCAACCCAGAATTACGCAGGAAGGTGCTTTTTGCACTGTTAGTGGAGAGATACTGACGCACTGCAGCAAGAGGTGACATTGTGCCTGTAGTAGCCTCATCACCTTCAGGTGGGCTTCCTGAAAGTTTGAACTTGTAGATTAGTGTACCAGATAAGTTACTAATGAGACAAAAACAAACAAAGTAGGTTAAACGTTTATACATAACTTATTTTGGTGAACTACTGTAATACATTAGCATGTATTCTAGTGCCAACTACATAATAAAATCACTTTCGGAACATATGTCCATGTAGCATGCCTACTGTATTGTCTATTTCCTCACATTCGTTGACATCTAAGGATAAAGAGACATGGTTTAAAGTAGGATGAACATAGTATGACATCATTCATATCATGGGCAAACAGATATAAAACAAACAAGCTATTTTATCATTGTGTGCGCACGTGAACATAACAACTAGATTATAGATCAAGACCAAAAGAATATCCTTCATCTCTTTTAAACCATGCAAGGTGAAATGATACGTTAAGACAACTATGTATAAAAGTGAACAGAGTAACTGACATTGGCTGCAAACCAAGTAGTTAAATGAACACATCACAGTACCAATCAGTTCAAGGCAGGAGGAGTAAGGACTTACAACAGCGGCTTGAGCTGGTGTGCTCATGCCCTTCATCTTGCTGGTGTGGCAATCCTTGAAGATTTGCACTGCATTCGGTTCAGGTTCTTTTTGGTCCGCACGGGCTTTCCTCTGTATTTGGAACAAGTCAATATAGATACGATAACATGGCACAAAAAAAAGAAGGAAGTAGCAGCTATTTACAAGAGCCTCGCAGTGTGCAATATAGCTACGAGATCCTGTTGTTTGTTGGAATTTCACTTTAGAATGGTTGGTTTTGTTCTTCAAACAGTTAGCCTAGAAGAAGATACACTTGTAATGCACATACATAAATACAAGTTCAATATTTGGTCTGATCAAATACATATAGCCTACCTGATACTTTGGATCAGACCAGTGTTTAACGAGGGCTATCCAGTCAACTGTAATATATTCCACTGGAGATGTTTGGGCGATTTCATTGTTAGACTTGCCTTCAAAGTGAGATTTTCTAAGGTGGTACCGATACTGTCGTAGAGCAGACTGAAAAACATGAGTGCATACTTGTTTAGTTGCATCATCTTTCGGATCCAACTTGAACCTCATCAGTTGAAAAAAGAATGTGAGTCTTATTAGGAGGAAGCTAGAAAGTATGGGACAGAGCAAGAGCAAGACAATATTACTAATTGCAATGAATAACATTACTTACGGATAAATGGTCAAGGAAGGTGTTAAACTGGGTATTGTCTTTCTCATTCCTGTACTGGATCCATGTTGGGAGGATACGCGCATGACACCTAACGGCAACGGCTGCCTCTGATACTAACTTGGCTGACTTTGTAGCATCACGTGGCCTTTTTAAACCTGCCTCAAAATGGATCTCCATTCTTCCTCCTTTAGATTTTGTTAATTTGTCAAGCATTATCCCTGATGTCTGTTTCCACTTGCACTATGGTGCTAGTTCAACAACGAATATGGAAAGTGTTAGTGTACATCAAACTATGAGAATACATATAAAGGAGCATGCAACTGCAACTTGACTCGGTAAGGTACCGTCTTGGTGTTGATGCTCATGAGATTCATCTGATATTTCCAAGTCCTGTTGTGTCAGCAGTGCTTCGGAAGTAGTGTTAGGTGTGAAGGCAGCTTGGGAACTGGCCAGTTCCGGAGCAAACAAACGAGTAACTGGTTGAGATGCTGGTACAGTTGAAGCGGATGCTGCAGCTGGTGGAGCAGGTGATACTGTGTTTGTAGATTTAGCCGGTGGACTTGGACCTTCTACCGCACTATAAGTACCAGCGGAATCTCGACGGCAGAACCTTTTCCGTTTCACCCGACGAGTAACAGCACTCCCTACTATATTATTTTCCTTGCTCTTTTTTGACTTTGCCATGTCAAGTTGTACCCACAACACAAAAGAATAAAATCACTCTTCAGAACTCATTGATGCATGATACAGACAAGCAATACTTTGATGTAAGACAACCGTATGAGGATGGAATATGTAAGAAAAATAGGATGGCATGACATATTCACAGCTACAATGTGCAAACTAAGCAGAAGGATTTTCAAGAAAATAGAAGTAATGCAAGCTAGACACCATATGAAAGATGCAACCAATATTACTCTGCCAAGTTAAAAGTGTCTTGTCATAAGTGGCAATTCAAAAAATTAGAAGCAGTACAACGTAGAAATCAATGCAAGATGCAACCACTATCAAACTACCATGTTAAAAGCGTCCAATCATGAGTTACTGATGCCGGATACACAACAGCAGTACTTTGATGTAAGAACATGGTATGATAGATAGATGCAGTGTATTCTAGACACAGAAAGCCATGTCATATGCACATGTATAACGTATAAACTCAGCAGGTGCAATTTAATCAAAATAGAAGAAATACAAGCTAGACAACATATGCAACATGAAACCAATTATCACACTGTCAACTTAGAGCAAGCACCTGCGATGGTGGAGTGCGGGAGATGAACTCATCATGTAGACTTGGGACTTCAACTTCATTAGCAGTAGAAGTGGCAAATCTAGAGAGTCTCTGTTTGCGTCGGTGCGGAGTACCACCAACATCCCCTAACTTACTCTTTTCCTTCCTATTTTCTGATATTGCCTTATGAAGTCAAAACCACGAGAAGATGAATAAAATTAGCTCTGCATAACTGGTTGATGCATGATACAGATGAACACTACTTTGATGTAAGGCAAGCGCAGGATAGGAGGATGGAATATATACAAAAAAAGA
This sequence comes from Triticum aestivum, assembly GCF_018294505.1. Taxonomy (NCBI): domain Eukaryota; kingdom Viridiplantae; phylum Streptophyta; class Magnoliopsida; order Poales; family Poaceae; genus Triticum; species Triticum aestivum. The sequence goes on from NC_057813.1 coordinate 732,011,660, forward strand.
CAGTGTTTCATATTCACACGTACGATAGGAGGATGTAATATGTATGAAAAAACAGTAAGCGGAAGGCATTTCAACAAAATTAGAAGAAATGAAAGCTAGGCACCATATGAACATGCAACCAATATCACTCTATCAGGTAAAAAGTGTCTCGTCGTAAGTGCCATTTCAAGAAATTAGAAGTAGTACAAGCTAGAAGACAATGCAAGATGCAACCTACATCACAGTCCCAAGTTAAATGTGTCTTATGGGTAAGTGATCGTTGCAGGTATAAGTTGTAAGCTACGCAGATGCAATTCTACATAATCAGAAGCAATACAAACTAGACATCATACGGAAAACGCAACCACGTATAACAGTTCCAAGTAAGAGCAAGCACCTGTGATGGTGGAGTAGGGAAGGTGTGCTCATCATGTACACGTCTGTTCTAGAAACAGGAACACGTGTCATATTCACAGGCATTATGTGTAAAGTAAGCAGATGCAATTCAAGTTAGAAGCAATACAAGCTAGACATCATACGCAACATACAACCACATATAATAGTGTCAAGTTAGAGCAAGCACCTGTGATGGTGGAGTAGGGGAGATGTGCTCATCATCTACACAGCTACATTGACTGTCCAGCCTTGTGTTGTCTTGTGAATCTTATTGGGAGGATGGCGGAGTAGAATATTTAGAGACCCCCTGTTTGAGTTGCTCCGAAGGACCACCATCATCCACTCCCGGACTAATTTCCTTCAGCTATAATAATTTTGCATTGTGAAGTCAAACTGATAAGAAAAAGGAATAAAATTCGCTCTCCAGAACTCATTCATGCATGATACTGATGAACACTACTCGGATGAAAGGCAAACACATGATGCGAGGATGGAATATGTATGAAAAACAGGATGGTGTGACATAGTCACACCTATGATGTGGTAACTAAGCAGAAGGCATTTCAACAAATTAGAAGCATTGCAAGCTAGACACCATATGAAAGATGCAACCAATATCACTCTGCCAAGTTCAAACTATATGGCGTTTCAACAAATTAGAAGCAGTATATGCTAGAAATCATATGCAAGACACAACCAATATCACAGTGGCGACTTAAAGGTGCCTTATCATAAGTGACTGATGCGGGATATGCAAGAATAGTAGTCTAATGTAGAAACAGGAACACATGTCATATTCACAGGCATTATGTGTAAAGTAAGAAGATGCAATTCAACAAAGTTAGAAGCAATACAAGCTAGACATCATACGCAACATGCAACCACATATAATAGTGCCAAGTTAGAGCAAGCACCTGTGATGGTGGAGTAGGGGAGATGTGCTCATCATCTACACAGCTACGTTGACTGTCTAGCCTTGCGTTGTCTTGCGAATCTTGTTGGGAGGATGGCGGAGTAGAATCTGTAGAGAACCTCCATTTCAGTTGCTCGGAAGGACCACCATCATCCATTGCCTTGCCAATTTCCTTCAGCTTTATTGATTTTGCATTGTGAGGTCATACCGACAAGAAAAAGGAATATCATTCGCTCTTCAGAACTCATTCATGCATGATACTGACAAACACTACTCTGATGAAAGGCAAAGTCATGATAGGAGGATGGAATATGTACGAAAAAATGGACGGCTTGACATATTCACACCTATGATGTGGTAACTAAGCAGAAGGCACTTCAACAAATTAGAAACACTGCAAGACACCATATGGAAGGTGCAATCAGTATCACTCTGCCAAGTTAAAACTATCTCGTCATAGGTGGCGTTCATCAAACTAGAAGCAATACATGCTACAAATCATATTCAAGACGCAAACCAATATCACACTGCCAACTTAAAGGTGTCCCATCATAAGTGACTGATGCGGGATACACAAGAAGAGTAGTTTCATGTAAGAACATGGTGTGATAGACAGATATAGTATGTACCAAAAACAGGAAAGCGTGTCATATTCACATGTATCATGTGTAAGCTAAGCAGATGCAGTTTACACTAATTAGGAGCAATACGAGCTAGACACTATATGCAACATACAACCAGATATCACACTGCCAAGTTAGAGCAAGCACCTTGGATGGTGTAGTAGGGGAGCGGAGACTTGGACCATGTAATGCACTATCAGTACAAGGAGAATCGGTACAGATGCTCCGTTTATGTTGCTTCAGAGGACCACCATCATCGCCTTCCTTACTCTTTTCCTTCCTCTTTCTTGATTTTGCCTTGTCAAGTCAAACCCACAAGAAAAAAGGAATAAAATTTGCTCTTCAAAACTTATTGATGCATGATACTGATGAACACTACTTTCATGTAAGGCAGCCGCATGATAGGAGGATGGAATATGTATGAAAAACAGGACGGCATGACATATTGACATGTATGATGTATAAAGTGTAAACTAAGCACAAGGTTCTTGAACTTGTTAGAATCGGTGCAAGCTTGAAACCATATGAAAGATGAAACCAATATCACTCTGCCAAATTAAAAGGGTGCCCTAACAAATGTATTTGACCAAATTAGAAGCAATACATGGCAACAGGCTAGAAATAATATGCAATATGCAACGAATAAAGGTGACTCATCGTAAGTGATTGATGCAGGATACAGAAGAGAGGTAGTTTCATGTAAGAACAAGGTTAACACATAGATGTAGTGTGTACCAAAAATAGGAAGGCATGTCATATTCACAGATATAGTGTGTAAACTAAGCAGATGCAATTTACCCTAATTAGAAGCATTACAAGCTAAACAACGTATGCAACATGCAACCACATATCACACTGCGAAGTTGGAGCAAGCACCTGTGATGGTGGTGTAGGGGAAGTGATGTCTTCAGGTACAGAGCAACGTTCAATATCTTCATTTAGGCTTGTTGTTTCTTGAGAATCATGTGGAGAGGATGAAATTGCATTCTTTATAAGAGTATTTGTCTCATATTAACCCACGCGCGTGACTGTCTCATCATAAGCGATAGACCCAGGATACACAAGAACAGTAGTTTGATGTAAGAATATGGTGTGGTAGGCAGATGTAGTATGTACCAAAAACAGGAAGGCGTGTCATATTCACATGTATAATGTGTAAGCTAAGGAGATGCAATTTAACAAATTAGGAGCATTGATGAGGGATACACAAGAAAAGTAGTTTGATGTAAGAACATGGTTAATAGACAGACGTAGTATGTACCAAAAACAGGAAGGCATGTCATATTCACAGGTATAATTTGTTAACTAAGCAGATGCAATTTACCCTAATTAGAAGCATTACAAGGTAGACACCATATGCAACATGCAACCACATATCACACTGCCAAGTAAGAGCAAGCACCTGCGATGGTGGTGTGGGGGAATTGCGGTGATCAACTAGAGAGATACGTTGACTATCTTCATTTAGCCTTGCTGTTTCTTGAGAATCATGTGGGGAGGATGACACTGCACTCTTTAAACGAGTAGGGCGTCTCACAGTAACCCACCCGGGTGACTGCCTCATCATAAGTGATTGACGAGGGATACAAAAGAGCATTAGTTTGATGTACGAACATGGTTAATAGACATATGTAGTATGTATCAAAAACAGGAAGGCATGTCATTATCAAAGGTATAATGTGTAAAGTAAGCAGATGCAATTTAACCAAATTGGAAGCAATACAAGCTAGACACCATATGCAACATGCAACCACATTTGACAGTGCGAAGTTAAAGCAAGCACCTGGGATGGTTGTGTGTGGCAGTTGAGATCATCAACTACAGAGCTGCGTTTATTGTCTCCAACTGCTGACACTGTACCCATTAGAGCGTTGAAACGCTTAGTGCTTATCTTCGAATTACACTGGAGCAACTTCTATATTTTCTTTTCTACATTCATCAACACTGTGTCAGAGTCTGAAATACCCATGCATAAAAAAACAATAGTGTGAGTATGGGTGAAGTGTGTGCACAATTAGTACAGTGTAAAGGTAGCAGATAGCAGGTCGGTGAGAAATATATGACGGGAGACATATGATAGCTCTACAACATGCATGGCACACTCAATTACTACAGGATTCTATGAAAATAACAGTCGACTGAAAGCAAATAGGCCAGTCCATTTTTTCTGCACCGTCCGATGTACAAAGAACAGGCAGATCACCTTCATCTACCTCCAGCCAGTCAGTGTTGACGATCTTCTTCGAAATGCCAGCGACCATCGGCCCAGTATTCCTCACCTGCCTGCGACCTCCCCTCGACCTCACCGCACCATCGTGCTTGGTACCGCCCCCCCGGCCATCCATTCAAGCCCCGCCGACCTCCAGGTCGGGCGCAAGCAGCTCCTGTGCCCCACACCCCTATGATAGACACTGATGCGCCGCTTCCCCGGGGAACAGGCGGACTAGGTGCTCCGCGCGCCTAAGCGGGTGCTGCTTCTTTTAATTGCGGTTCGACAGACCCTGAATTGAAATCCAGGCAGGCTACTGACCTCTAGCAAAGGTGAAATAGTAAAAGGAAGGAAACCTTGTGCATTTAGTATCACGAAGAAGATGCAGTAAGAAGCGCTCAACTAGTGTCTTTCGTGGGATGAATACGGTGTGAGCGGAGACGTAAGATTTGCACGAATAAGGGAAGAGGAGTACCTCTTTCTGCTGGCAGTGTTGTGTCCTCCTTCTGTTTTTCCGACAATCTTGTTGTTTGCCGGAAACCAGAAGTTGTGGAGGACGGTGCAGCCTTGGACGAACCCATGGCCAAGTTGTTGAGTGTGGTGCGGTGGCCGTCTGTCGGCGGCGGGGAAGCAGATCCGAGGCGGCGAACGACGGCGTAGTGGGAATAGCTCTGGTGGGGTGGACGGTTGCGACAGTGGAGCCGCAGCGGTGAGGCGCAGGACGGTGTAGTCGGAGTGGTTCTGGTACGGCGCACATCGGCGTCGGTGTCGTGGAGGCAGCTCTGCCTCGGCTTCAGCTGCTAAGTCCTTGAGGGCGTTGCGGTTGCGATTGCGTTGGACGACGATGTCAGGTTACCGGCTCCGGCGTGATAGATTTCGACCGAGCGCATGGGTGTTTAGGCGCCCACGGAGTATGAATGCTTCTCGGAGGCGGTTGAGACTGGCATCTTGGTGAAGTTACAAACCTACCCCGGTTTAGACCTTTGGACATCGGGCCGATATGCTACACAGGCCAGAGTCAGGACAGTAATTTCCTACCACCAAAACATTAGTCTCACGCGGTTTTGGGTGACCAGAGGCCTATTTGGCACTTTGTTCAATATTTGGGAGCAGAAGCATTAACGTTTTCGTTTCTCTTGAATTGAACTTTCAGGATTTGTCAAACTTCACAAATCTTTACTCTTGAAAATCCTAAAGCTACGATTATTTTGGAATGGACGGGGTACATTTTAATATACATTGTACACAAGTATATATTAAAAAATATGCAACTTACCTCAGTTCATGCATGGTTCCAGGTATAATCTCCTTGGTTGCAAAAAAAAGTTAGATATGCGTATGAATATATATAGCATGTTCAAACTCACAACAAAGATTGATGCCCCCTTTTACATCTGATTTACAAATGCCATTATCTCGGGTTCAAATAGATGAATGAACTTCCTATGAATTCGAATCTTCGAAACCCCCTTTATGTTGAATTCGACATGTATTTTATTTCGAAGCTAGCAATTTAGAATGTATCCATGCAAGTGAAAAATGTATAAAGTGCTTCACACTAACAACATGGAGTGCACTAATTAATGTTTATATATGAATTGCAAAAGCATCCATTGCCTGTATTTCAAACCGCTCTCACTCTATGGATCGATAATATGAAATAAACACATGCACATGCTAGAATTCAATAGAGTATGGGTGTCTGATAGACCGATTTTCATCCATACGCAATTTTGCAAAATTCATGATCTCATTCAAATATAATAATGCCATTTATATTTTAATTTAATGCGTAGAACCACCTTTTACACGTAGATGCACTATGCCTCGCCCCGTTCTCACAAACGCGTTATATATCTCTCTATCTAACGCATAAGTGCACACACTTTATATGCATCGGCATTTCTCTTTCACACATGCTCACAATCTCTCTCAGGGTGTCAGGGTGTCTCATGCACATGCTCTCTCTGTTTCTCTCTCTCTTTCTGACTACTATGTACCACTCTTTTCACTAATCTCAGTTGGAAAACACTATTTCTCTCACATGCATATATACACATGCACGGTCTCTATTAGCCCTCTATACGCA
>NC_057813.1:732351572-732411295 GCF_018294505.1 Triticum aestivum
ACTACTAAAAAACATCTAGTACTAACTAAGCAGAGAGAAAGGGGGTGGGGGAGGGGTGGGGGGCTTATAGAGAGGGGAGAGACGGTGGCGGGGAGGTGCTCGGCGACAGAGAGGTAGGGGCAGCGATGGCGGGCTCGGGATCGGGAGGAAGCGGTGCTGGGCGGGATCGGGCGGCGGCGGTGAGGTCGAGGGCGGCGACGCTGAGGTCGAGAGTGGTGGCGGGCGGAGAGGGAAGGCTCGGGCGGTGGCGACAGAGGAGTTGGGGGAACAGGGCCGGGGGGAGTGGAGGGAAAGGAGAGCACTTAGCAAAATTTTGAGCCCACGTGTGGTTAAGTCGAACTAGCAGTAGCGATGTTTCGTAAACACGCTCTAGCTAAGTTAGCTATAGCGCGTTTTATAAAAACACGCTGCTGATATAGGAAGCAGTAATTTCTTTTGTTTATCCATACATGTTCTTTTTTTCATTTCTTTGTTTCTTACTTCTATCATTTTTATTTATTTTTCTATTTTTTTCATTTTTCTTTTCTTTCTTAGCAGTAGCGCTGTACGCAGGAAACGCGCTGCAACAATCACCATAGTGGTAGCATGCTTTGCTCAGAATCGCTACTACTACTACTAGCCTACCGCCAACACAGTGGAAATTATAGTGGTAGCGCTTGTTTCTGAACATGCGCTACTGCTATAGTTTAAGCTATAGCGTGCTTTGCACGAACGCGCTACTACAAATTAGCAGTAGCGCCCTATTTTAACCGGCGCTACTGCTATACCTCTGTGTATAGGCTTTTCCCTAGTAGTGGGAGTGGCCAGGAGAGGTGATGACCTGGCCAGGTGGGACCCACGGCCCCACCTGGCAGCGGCCCAGGCGCCCAGCCCCACCTCTGCCACTTTGACTGGTCGTCGCCATATCAGCTAAGTGGCGGCGCCCGCATCGAAGCTGCTTTCCCCGATCGAAGACGTACTTTTGCAAATACGCCTTCAGTCAGCCCCAGCTTGCTGAAATAATTAAATTGTGAACGTTCACTGCTTTAGTGCATTTTCTGCCTAAAAAGTGAGCGGCCACAACTTTGCGCTCGTAACTCCGATTGAGGTAAATCGAACGCCCACATCTTCGTCTCGTCTAGCCTGTTCCATTCCCATCATTTTCACTATGGTTTGCCATTTTGAAAATGACCATTTATCCCTTGCCCGTAAACAGCCCCCTCCGAGAGAGAACTGTTTCCGAAAAATTTTCAGCGGTCGTTTTCATCTGTAGTTATTTCGTTATGCTTATCATGCATGCTAGTGTTTTCATGCTATCTTTTGCCATGATAGTTAGAATGTTGTTATTCATAATGCCATGTCAGTACTCTAATTTATTTTCATGTCATTGTTATAAAATGCTATGATGATTGTAATGCACCGTTGGTATGCTAATACTTGGTATTGTCATGTTCTTTGTGCTATGGCTGTTCACTTGAGAAGTTTGATATTTAGTTCATGCGTTGTATGTTGCATGGTCATGGTTGCATTCATGTTCAGGATGATGGAGAAGGAAATAATATGACTTCATAATAACAAACCTCCTCCGTCATCGACGTGATCGAGTCATAGTGCCGCCAAATCGAACTTTTTCAATGCAACCACATTTGCCGGTATTGGACGGCCTTAATGCGATCTATTGTCGTGCCTCTCGTCGGTGCCTCCAACTAGGGAAGGTTATGGGCACACGCTACCCTGATCAGGTAGGCAGACATAAGCCTTGTGAGCCCGTTGTTGTAAGTGCATCTAGTGCCCCTTAGTGATTTTGGTGTATTGAAGACTTATAGGTTAAGGGACTAATGCGTTTGTTAGTGTACACAGGTCTATAAGTCTATGAGGAGTTTGATATTTACAGAGAAAGTCGACCCCTAAAAAATGAAGTTCTTCAACTGAAGACTTTGACTTTCTGAAGACTTTGAAAGTGAAGAAATTGGTGTGACCTTGAAGACTTGGTATTCATTTGTGGAACATGAAGCGTGAAGACTTTTGTTTTCCTAGTTTCATTTTCTCTTTCTTGAGTCATAGGAAACACCGTACTGTTAAAGGGGGTCGAGGAAATACTAAGGAAAAATTTCCATGTGATGCTCAACTCAAAATCCTACACCTACCAATCCCTTCGAGTGAAGCCTTTGGAAATCTCATACAGTTCAGTCACTTTCTTCAGTGACAGAGACGAAGTTGTTCTGGTCACTGATGAATTTGTTCTGACTGAGGAGTTAGGAATTCGTCAGTGTAAATTACCTACACAGTGAGGAACATGATAGCCCTGAGGAATTTGAGAGTCAAATTTCCGACCGTTGCTGTGCTGCGCGCCAGCTGTCCCAAAATATCTTATCCACCTAACGGTCATATCATTGAGGGGCATTTATGTCTTATCATGTCGGGCTGCTCACTAGGCTATAAATAGCTGCCCCTACAACCACTAGCTGGTTGGCTGCTCCAAGAGAACTTGACACTTGTCATTTGAGAGCAACCCATCCTCCGAGGACTTTGAGCGAAAATCATCGAGTGAGGAAAACCCAAAACCAAACCCCTACAAACCCAAAGTGATTGAGCATCACTGAAGAAATTGATCCTGCGTGGATCCGACGCTTGTTACCTTTGAAGACTGTGCTTCTTCCAGACGGTTAGGCGTCAAGGTCTAGAGCATCCAAGAGGAATTGTGGATCGCCGAGTGACCAAGTCTGTGAAGGTTTGGAAGTCGCCTGAAGACTTACCATGAGTGATTGGACAAGATCTGTGTGATCTTAGTTCAAGGAGAATACGGTGAGGACTGGGTGTCCTGAGCTGTGTGCTCAGCGACTGGGTGTCCGGGACTGTGTGTCCTCGAGTTTAAATACTCAGCCGCTCCAACCAGAAGTACAACTGGGACAGCAGTTGGAACTGGTCTACCAAATCATTGTCTTCATCAACCTACTGGTTCTATTTCCTCAACCCTTTCATTTCTCATTACTGTGTTGAGTGTTTGTTCATATCTGTGTTTGAAGACTTTGACTGAAGACTTTCTCAATTTCCTCAGTTCAATTTCTTCAGTCTGTTTGTCTTCATCTTGTGTTATCCTGTGATTACGCTTTGTGTACTCTGTGCTTGTCTTCATTTCATCATGATGACCATGCTTGTATTCTGTTATGCTTACTTCTGAGTACTTATTCCGCTGCTAATAGTTCTTCGCTATGGAATTTCCTCACCGGCAAATTCCTTAGTGAAGAATTAATAAAAATCGCCTATTCACCCCCCCTCTAGTCGACATAACGCACTTTCAATTGGTATCAGAGCAAGGTACTCCCTTGTTCTGTGTGATTTTGGTTTAACCGCCTGGAGTTTTAGTTATGTCGACCTCAGGTATGATCAAGGTCTCGGCTGGGTGTCCTACCTTTGATGGGATGGACTACCCCTACTGGAAAAACAAGATGCGAATGCATCTCGAGGCTATTGACAATGATCTCTGGTATGTTGTGGAAAATGGTGTTCCCTTTGTCTCACCCTCACTGAACGCTACCGATGTGAAGAGATTCAAGCAACTCGATTCTCAAGCGAAGTATATCATATGTGGCCATCTGAGTAAAGCACAGTATGGAAGAGTGAGTGCTTTGGAAACTGCTAAGCTTATCTGGGATAGGCTGTCCAAAGTGAATGAAGGAGTCTCAACTCAGCGTGACTCTCGAGTTGATGTTCTTCGGAATCTCTTCAACCACTTCAAAAGACTGGACAATTAAAATGTCCAACAAACCTTTGATCGCCTCATTAACATCTCAAATGAGCTTCAAGCCCTCGGTGCCACTGACATCACTGACCATGAGGTGGTGAATAAACTGTTGAGATCACTTGATTCCTCATTTGATACTCTTGGTCTGATGATACAAGAACGGGCTGACTACAAGTCTCTTGATCCTGCCGATATCCTCGAAAGGCTAAATACTCACGAGTTCCAGCTTGCTGAAAAGAGAGATCTCTATGGTTCGAGCTATGGCAAACCACGTGCCCTGAAGGCCAAGGTTGTGTCTGAGTCTGAATGTGAGGACTCTGGTAGTAGCCTTGGTGATCCTGAAGAATTGAGCCAGGAGCTAGCACTGCTCGTGAAGAAATTCCAGAAGTTCTCAAGACGTGGTCGCTTTGGAAAATCCTCAAGAAGCAGTGATTCCTCATCAAGTGACTATAAGAGAAGGCTGTGCCACAAATGCAAGAAACCTGGTCCTTATATTCAAGATTGTCCTTAGTGGGAAAAGGAATTGAAGAAGAAGAAATACAAGGATTACAGTTCTGATGATGCGAAGAAGAAGAAGAAATCGTCAAAATCTTCGTCATCAAAATCCTCGAAGTCTTCATCTCACAAGAAGAGCAGCTCCAAGAAGGCTCGGGCATTCATTGGCAAGGAAATGGACTCTGAAGCTGAATCTGAGGAAAATGAGGAAGAGGAGGCATCTGAAGAATCCGAATCTGGTTAGGCGAGTCTGGCCTTCGCTACTGCTTTCGTTAGCAAGTCCATCTTCAACACTGAAGAAACTGACCCCACCGACAAGCCTGATGAAGATAACGATGACTACGCACCCACCTATTGCTTCATGGCAAAAGGTGCAAAGGTACTCAAATACACCTCCTCTGAATCTAGTGAAAATGAATCTGATGAGACTTTCAAGCCCAGCTACTCTAAACTTGCAAAGATTGCTGTAAAACAACAAAGGGCTTTTGAAAAGGTTCAAAACATGCTAGACAAAAGTGATGATATGCTGGGTGAAGAAATGGATCGCACTAAACCCCTGACTGAAAATCTTCAGAGATTTCAGTCTAGGTTTGATAACCTTCAAAGTCATCATAACACTCTCTTATCTGATCAGGAGAAACTTTCTTATGAATTTCTTCAAAGAAAGCAAGATCTTGAGAAGCTAAGAGTGAGTTATGAAGATCTTCAGAAGGAGCGCGATTCATTACTAGCTCAACAAATCAGCACTTCTCAGGAAGAATTTGTTCCTCCATGCTTAAAGTGCATTGAACGTGAATCTGCTAATTCTTCACCTGAATGTTCAAATGCTTCAACTGTTACAAATTCTTCACCCGCCTCTGCTATCACTAATTCCTCATCTGAGGACATTGCTAGTATCACAGACGATGCAGGGCTGAAGGAATTGTACATGACAGGCATGTACAAAAGCCTCAAAGGGCATCAGATTCTTTGTGATGTGCTCAAAAAGCAGATTCTCAACAGAAACCCTAGGAAAGAGGGTATTGCCTTTGAGAGGAAACTTAATGCTGATGGAACATATTGGAAGCCTGAGCAGTACCCCAAAACCTCATGGGTTGCTACAAAGGGACCTCCAGTTGATCCATCCAAGTTATCTGGCTTTACATGTGAATCTCCTCATTCTTCTGATGAGTCATTTGACTCCAACTATAAACTGTTCAAAAATCAGAATGGTGAAGTATTTGCTAGATATGTTGGGACTAACTGCAGGAACAGTTCCCTTATGAAGAAAATCTGGGTTCCCAAAAGTTATGTTGAAAGTCTTCAGGTGAATGTCCTCATGACACCACCTGCGAAGAATAGGAACCCCAGAACAAACTCTTCATATGGACCTAATTCTTCATATGGATCCAAGTCCTCATATGGACCAAATTCCTCACGTGGATCAAATTCCTCAAATGGATCAAAGTCCTCATATGATTATCATCGTGCTAACAACTCTGTTTCGCAGGGTAGAGCTAAGGGATACGAATATGCACATTATTCTTCAAATCATTATGTTCATAAGTCCTCGAAGAATTTCTCTGCTTATTCATATGCTTACCCTAACCCCTCTTATGTGAAACGAAATGGTTTGGCTTCTATGCCACCATTCTCGTATGGTTCTCGCAGAGTGATGAACTCTTTGCCACCCCTTCAGATGTGGGTGGTGAAGAAAAAGAACTAATCTCTTATGCAGGGTCAGGTCTCCAGACGTGCCTTAACGTCTGAAGAATTTGCTGGGGACCTGACAAAATTGCCTGAAAGGACGCAGGCGAATCATGATGAAATAAACTTTCACACGTCCTCCTACTGCTATATCTGTTTACTGCTTGATGAAATTCATCTGATGAACTTGATATCATATTCTTCATTGATGAAGCATATGAGATTGTAAGTTACACTAATTCATCTGCAGGATGATCAACCCAAAACCACTGAGTGGATGTACAAATCACATGACTGGTGACAAGAATCTTTTGATGGATGCTCCCTTATCACCGTCACATCTGAAGCATATCATCTTTGCCGACAAAGGCAAAAGTCAGGTATTGGGTCTTGGTAAGGTTGCGATCTCTAAGGATAAACACATGGACAAAGTCATGCTTGTTGAGTCCTTAGGATACAACCTCATGTCAGTCTCAATGCTTTGTGATCTTGATATGGTTGTTGTCTTTGGCAAGTATCGCTGTGTTGTGATTATGGAAGCTGACAATTCCAAAGTCTTCGAAGGCTTTAGGAGAGGAGATTTGTATATTGTTGATTTCTCTACAGGACCACAACCAGCCGTGTGTCTACTTGCAAAAGCTTCAGAAGGCTGGCTATGGCATCGACGACTTGGTCACGCAGGCATGAGGAATTTGCACATGCTTGCGAAGAAGAAGCATGTCATTGGCATTGAGAATGTCAAATTCCTCAAGGATCACTTATGCGGAGCCTGTGAAACTGGAAAAATGACCAAGGCCAAGCATCCAGCGAAGACTATCATGACCACTACTCGTCCATTCGAATTGCTTCACATGGACCTCTTCGGACCTAATCATTACTCAGCAGTCTCTAATGCTGCATCTCTATATGGTTCTGTCATTGTTGATGATTACTCTCGATATACATGGGTACACATTGTTACTTACAAACATGAAGTGCAGGAATTCTTCAAACGATTTTCCTCGAGGGCTTCAACCAACTTTGGTGTGAAGATCAAGCACATCAGAAGCAACAATGGAACTGAGTTCAAGAATTCCGGCCTTGATGACTATCTTGATGAACTTGGTATTACTCATGAGTTATCTGCTCCTTATACTCCTCAGCAAAATGGCGTCGTGGAGCGCAAGAACAGAACTCTTGTTGAGATGGCTCGCACTATGCTTGATGAATACAAAACGCCTCATCGTTTTTGGATTGATGCAATTGATACTGCGTGCCACATCATCAACAGAGTATATCTTCACAAATTCTTCAAAAAGACGGCCTATGAACTCCTCACTGACAAGAAACCCAATGTGAGTTATTTCAAAGTCTTCGGTGCTAAATGTTGGATTAGAGATCCTCACCACAATTCTAAATTTGCACCGAAAGCACATGAAGGTTTTATGATTGGTTACCGAAAGGACTCGCACACCTACAGAGTCTTCAACATCTCTCTTCACAAGATTGTTGAAACTGTAGATGTGCGGTTTGATGAAACTAATGGCTCGCAAAGAGAGAACCTACCTTCTGTGTTAGATGAACCAGCACCTGAGGATTCTATCAAGTTCAAGGCAACTGAGGATGTCATTCCTACTGAAGAATTTGCTGAAGAATTCATTCCAGTACGCGAAGAACGTCGAGCTGATGCACCTGAAGATAATGCTGAAGACAATGGTGCCGAGGAAAATGATCAAATACCTCGACGACAACCAGCTCATCCTCGCGTTGCAAAAGAAGTACAAGTTGACAAGATCATCGATGACATTGAAGCGCCAGGTCCTCTCACACTCTCAAAAGCTTCACATTTATCTAACTTTTGTGGGCACTATGCTTTTGTCTCTATCACAGAGCCCACTAAGGTAGATGAAGCATTTTTGGATCCGGAGTGGATTCAGGCTATGCAAGAAGAATTACATCAGTTCGAGCTCAACAATGTCTGGGAACTGGTCAAACGTCCAGATCCTCGCAAGCATAATATCATTGGCACAAAGTGGATCTACCGCAACAAGCAAGATGAAAATGGCCTTGTGGTAAGGAATAAGGCACGACTGGTAGCTCAAGGTTACACACAGGTTGAAGGGATTGATTTCGATGAAACTTTTGCACCTGTTGCTAAACTTGAGGCTATTTGCATATTACTTGCTTATGCTAATTATCATGATATCCTCTTATCTCAAATGGATGTGAAAAGTGCATTCCTCAATGGTAAGCTTGAGGAAGAAGTATATGTTGCTCAACCCCCAGGTTTTGAAGATCCAAAGAATCCTGACAAATTCTTCATACTTAATAAGGCCCTCTATGGCCTCAAGCAAGCCCCTCGGGCGTGGTATGATACATTGAAGGAATTCTTCGTGAAGAATGGCTTCACACCTAGTTCACTCGACCCTACTCTCTTTACTAAATCTTATGATGGTGAACTGTTTGTGTGCCAAATATATGTTGCTGATATTATCTTTGGCTGTACTGACCAACGTTATAGTGATGAATTTGCCTATGTGATGAGTGAAGAATATCAAATGTCTATGATGGGAGAGTTGAAATTCTTCTTAGGTCTTCAAATTCGTCAACAGCGCAATGGCATATTCATATCTCAGGAGAAATACCTCAAAGATGTATTGAGGAAATTCGGCATGCAAGATTGCAAAGGCGACAAAATTCCTATGCCCACAAAAGGCCTTCTATGCACTGATGAAAATGGTATTGACTTCGATCACAAGGTATACCGCTCCATGATTGGTTCTTTATTGTACTTATGTGCATCTAGGCCAGATATAATGCTTAGTGTTTGCATGTGTGCCCGATTTCAAGCTGCACCAAAGGAATCACACCATAAGGCTGTGAAGCATATTCTTCGATATCTAGCTCACACACCAACACTAGGATTATGGTACCCCAAGGGCTCTGCTTTTGATCTCATTGGATATTCTGACTCTAACTATGCTGGTGATCGTGTGGACCGCAAGTCACCTTCTGGCACTTGTCATTTCCTCGGACGATCTTTGGTCTGTTGGTCCTCGAAGAAATAGAACTGCGTATCACTGTCTACTGCGGAAGCTGAATACATTGCTGCTGGCTCTTGCTGTGCTCAACTGCTTTGGATGAAGCAAACACTCAAGGACTATGGCGTCAACGTGAAGAATGTGCCTCTCCTCTGCGACAATGAGAGTGCCATCAAGATTGCTCACAACCCAGTTCAGCACTTGAAGACAAAGCACATTCAGATTCATCATCATTTTCTTCGTGATCATGTGTTGAAGGGCGAGATCTCCATCGAGCACGTGAAGACTGAAGAACAGCTAGCTGATATTTTCACTAAGCCCTTGGATGAGAAGAGATTTAGCAAGTTGCGGTGTGAGCTAAATATCTTAGAATCTTCGAATGTTCTTTGAAAAGGACACACACATCCTAAGACTTATGCAAAATTGATGACTTAGATGTGCAACACATGAAGAAACATTTTTCTTCAATCAATGAAGAATAACACTCTAAGTGTGAAGAAATTAATGAAGAATTTGATTCTCAGAGCCCTACGACAATTGTACGCGGTGTCTGAAATGATCATTCTTATACGGTGGGTCACGCCACCACAAAAAGTTGAAAATCTTCAATTTGAGTTTTTCCTCAGTTCTGAAATTCTTCAGTTTTTCAAATTCTTCAACTTTGCAAAATCTTCACTGTTTCCTTCGTTTTTCTTCATTGGCTATATATATATATATATATATATATATATATATATGAGTTTATCTCCTCTACAGCATTCACTTATAGCTATTTCTTCAAGTTGCTTTTTCTGCTAAGTGAATGTGATCGGACCGTTCCCCCTCTATGCTATACTCAACCCAATCTATTCACAAATTCTTCACATGCGTTCTATTTGAAACTCGTTCAAAATCTTCACTGTGTCCTAGTCAGCTGAAGAAATTGCGAACGAAACTTTAAAACAAATCTTATCCAAATTTTCGGTTTTGTCGCTCAAACTATTCCGCATCCCACGATGCATTATTCTATTCACCCACGATCGTACACGATCTCCACTACACAGTACGTGGGTGACACATGTTGCGTGAAGGAGAAAGGGCAGGGGCACGTTCGTCCAAAAATCTTCGGGCGAACAGTTTTTCACCGTGTCTATAAATACCCCCTCTCCCCTTCCTCACTTCATTTACTCCGCTCGATCGCTACTCTCTCACTCGGGCTCCTCAAACCCTAGCGCCGCCGCTACTCCATCGTCGCCGGTGAGGAAGAGCTTCGCTGCCTCGACCTCGTCGCCGTCGTACTCACGCCGACCGCAGAAATCTTCACTCTGCCGCTGCCGTAGCTGTCTTCCTCCGCCGAGTTAGGTCAAGGAAGATCTAACCTGACGAACTTCCCATCTGTTCTTCTCAGTTCATCGTGTTTTTCACTTCGGGTAATTAAAAGTTGCTTTTATTACTCACTTTGATTCTCAAGCTTTCCTGAAAATCTTCAAAGATGTTTATTCTTAAAATCTTCACACATATGAACATCACTCACATCATATGATCTTGAAATGTTTCTCTAAGCAATCATTTTCTTCAAGATTCCCTAATTGTGTGGATCTTCGATCTGTACAACTCTGGAACCTAAGACAAGAACGCTTAGTGAAATTCCTCAAGGTTCATCTGGTCAAATTCCTCAAAGCTTGTTCTTTTCGAAAAACCTTCTCAGAACGCATATGAACTCTCCGAATTCCTCGCACCTGTACTCTGTTCACAGGTACTCACGTCTGCTGCTAAATCACTAGGTTCTCATCAACTTAACTCATTTTCAGCGTTCCTCGAGGAAAAACTGCATACTTCTTCAGAGAACTCAATTGTTCAAATTCCTCAACTGAAGAATATGGCAGACGGTAAGAAGCCGCAGAAAGGAGGAAAGAAACCTGAGGTTATGACTGTTTTTGAAATCCCTGAGGAAATTTATGCTGTCTATTGCACACCTGATGAAGCAAAATTTGGCAAAGAAAACAAAAATCAGCGCACGGTGCGCATTCAGAAGATTGAACGGAGATGGGAAAGGGAATGGAGGGAATACAGATATGTGACTCCAAAGTACATGAAGAAATTCGCCCTCAATCCTCCATGCCCAAGAGCTCCATTGGCACCTGGCCAAGTAGCTGACCCCACAAGCATCAAACGTGGTGAGGACTTTCCTGAAGAATGGGCTAAGCGCCAAGCTAAATTGGCAAGACAAGCCAAGGAGGCAGTGAAGAAATTCAATGAGGATTCTGCCACTTCTACTACTAGTGAGGCCTCGGTCAAACCAAGGAAATCCATGCCAAAGAAGCCTGCTCATAAGCCAAGTGCTTCACCAACAGCGCCCTCACGGCCAAGTTCCTCAGCAGCGCCATCACGGCAAATTCCTCACACTGCTACTGGTCCATCAAAGTCCTCAGCTCCTGTGCATCTGGCTACATGTCAAAGGACTGCTGGTTTCTCGATTGCCTCTGGTGTTTCAGCAAGTTCCTCAGCTGCACCAAAGTCATCATCTGGCCCGACTCTGCTGAAGACCAAAGCAATAGCTGGACGAGGTCCTCGACCAAGTCCAAAGAAGAAACAGGTCGCATTCCATGTGCCTTCTGATGATGAAGCTTCTGATGATGAACTTGCCGAAATCATCAGAGACAGACAGGTGAAGGCCACTAGAGCCAAAGGCACATCTGTGCCACTGCTATTGGATCCGAGGAAAATCCTCCATTATATTGATCTCTGGCACAAGGACCCAAACACCCAATGCCTGATTTTCATCTGACCCCTGGACAAAGTCATATGTTGACCCATTTCATCACTAAAGAGAAATGGAAGTTTGAAAAGGCAAGAGAGATTAAGAAAGCTCAATACAGAAAGGAGAAGCTCCTGAAGAAAAACGTTGTCAGAATGACACCTGAGGAACTTCTCCAGGCTCAGTCTGAAATTCAAGCCCTCAGCAATGACTTTGATGCCTACTATGCTGATTGGCAAGGAGCCAAAGTCAGATTCGTCAACCTGACAAAGAAATTCACCAATGTTTCTGCCCCAACGCAACATGAAATTCCTTAGGCTGGAGTCTCAGCTCAGCCGACTGAAGAACATGCCAGCACCGCTGATGAAGTTCAGGCTGCTAATGAAAATGCCAGTTCCAGGGCTGATGATCCCATTCCAGCCGCTGAAGAAATTGCCAGGGCATCCACCAGTGGTGCGCCTGAAGAAACTAAAGAAGTCAGGGCAACTGCATCAGTTGCGCCTGAAGAAAATCAACCAGATTCCTCAGCTCCATCTGCACCTACACCAACTCCAATTCTTCCATGTGCATTCGATGTGAAGAGCGAGCTGCAGTGAAGAAAAGGAAGGCATCAGCTGCGTCAAACTCTTCGGCTGCGAAGAAAATGAAGCCAACGACCAGCTCAATCAAAAATCCAATTGATGCTGTTCCAATTTCCTCCATGCCATCAAAGGACCTTGTTCCTTTTGGAGAAGACTATGAGATCCCAAGCGGATCTGATGAAGAAAATCATTCTGCTACTTCGTCAGAGCAGATTGATGAAGAAATTGAAGTGGAAGCAATCTCTTCAACCCCAATCATTTCATCGCCTATGCCTCAGTTCACAGCTGAAGAGGCCCATGTTGAGGAACTTGAAGAAGATGTGGATATTGGAAGCACAACGCCAGTGATGAACCATGACTTTTGGGAAAGTCAACATCCAAATTCTCCACTCTTCACCCCCACTCCAACAGATACCTCAGTCCCCTGCACCAACTGTTCAAATGGGCTCTGAAGAAACTCATCCCACTTCATCTGTCCATGAAGAAATTCCAGCCACTAGTGTTGATGAACCTGCTGCTGCTGATCCTCAGACTGCACCTGTTGAGGAACAAGAAATTCCTCAGCCTGAAGAACCCGAGCTCGCGATTCCTGAGGTGGTGATGCAACTCACTGACACCCCTCTACCAAAGCAAAAGAATCCGTTCTCAAGCAAACAGAAGTTCAAGGCTGAAGATTTCTTTGCCGAGCACGTATTCTTCACTGATTATAATCCATATGATTCTGCTCGCATAAGGAAGAGGCGTTTCTGGACTGCCATCCAAGCCAATTTCTATTCCTCAGTGCTCTTCAACAAAGACAAAGTCTTCGATCATGCACATATTCCTCATGTGGACATGGAGTCTCTGCCTGGCTTTGAGCCAGTCCTCAGTGTTCTTCACGATGCAGGACTTCTGAATTTCTGCATTGATATCTGTGACTGGAATGAAGAACTCATTCTTCAATTCTATGCAACTCTGCACATCACCGGAGACACTGAAGACGTGAACTCATGGGTATTAGACTGGATGTCTGAAAATACTCACTACAAGGCACCAGCAACTGAATTGCTTTGTGCTCTACCACTCAGTCCTCCACTTGATGGTGCTCGTTGTATCTACAATGAACCAGAACTTTCAAATCACTATATGCAAGTGCTGATGAAGCCTTTGAAGCCAAGGCAGGCCCCAAGAACCAAATTCCTCATCAAGGAATTATTGTATGTGCCTGGGACTGTCTATCGAATTCTGACGAAGACAATGAGTCCTATCAAAGGCCACGACTCAAATGATGAAGAAGTCGTTTGCATCATGAAGAATATGCTTTTCAACATCATTCATGGCGTTCCCGTCAACTTCCATGATTTCTTCATGAGGACTCTGGCCAATATTGCTATGTCACCAGTCGAGCTGAAGCCCTATGCTCCCTGGATTATGAGATTCATCAGGGCAAGATCTTCACTGAATTACAAAGCTGACACTCTGAACCACGGTAGCTACTTGCCTCCCATTGAAGTCCTCAAATGGACAGTTTCATCAGCTGATGATAAAGGCAAGGCCGCTGTTGTGATCGATGAAGGCATTCGTCCATTGGATGGTCAATTTCGCAAGGCTGCATCTTACTCTACCAATGACGATTCCGCCACACATGACTCTGCCGCAAATACCTCAGCCAAGAAAAATCCTCAAGCCACAGCACCCAGGGTGATGACTGACCGTGAGTTACTCCCCAGTCTTCATCAGAAGGTTGATCGCAATCATAAATGGGTCAAGCGTCAGTTTGGTTCAATTCTTCACAACATGACCTCAACACACAATGCAGTGAAGAAAAACCAATACTACCTCCATGAAACCTTCAACCGTACCTGGGCTGTTCTCTCTCATGTCTACAGTGCTGCAGATCTGAAGAATATGGGTCTCAAGGAAGAATTTGACTGGTCTGCACCTCCATCGAAGGAATTGAAGAAGGTCAAAGTTCCTTCCTTGGTGGCCAACTCTTATTCTTCATCGCGTGACACTGATGAGTATGAAGATTTGGACGACACTGCGACAGGCCCTACAACAACAACTGACCCCAACAACGCTGGCGCTCCTCCATCAACTTGATATTCTTCAGGGGCGTTAGTCCTCAGTTTCAATCCTTTTGGTCATTTGATGACAAAGGGGGAGAAATCTGAGTTAGTCTTCAAGCGGGTTTATATTAAGGGCATTTTTTTAAGTTACAACTCTCGTTCTTCTGAAACTTCTATTTGGATCGAGTTGTAATCTTAAACCCGATGGTGCGCTGATACTTTTGTTGCATTATGCTTTGCATGCTTATTCCTCGTTAATGACATTGCACGCATGCTGAATCACATCAGGCACCATATTTCATCATACATTTCAAATTCTTCATATTATATATCAAATGCGTGTATGAATTACAACATATAGGGGGAGATCTCCATGATTCAACTCTTCAAATGTGCATTGCCTCAAAAGCAAATTCCTCACTATGCACATCTTCAGGGGGAGTTCTACTATATCTTGTAATAAAATTCCTCAATATCAGTGTATACACTTCGTATGTTTATCCCCGTTGAAAACTTAACCTATGTTGTCATCAATCACCAAAAAGGGGGAGATTGTAAGTGCATCTAGTGCCCCTTAATGATTTTGGTTGTGTTGAAGACTTATAGGTTAAGGGACTAATGCGTTTGTGAGTGTACACAGGTCTATAAGTCTATGAGGAGTTTGATATTTACAGAGAAAGTCGACCCCTAAAAATGAAGTTCTTCAACTGAAGACTTTGAAAGTGAAGAAATTGGTGTGACCTTGAAGACTTGGTATTCATTTGTGGAACATGAAGCGTGAAGACTTTTGTTTTCGTAGTTTCATTTTCTCTTTCTTGAGCCAAAGGAAACACCGTACTGTTAAAGGGGGTCGAGGAAATACTAAGGAAAAATTTCCATGTGATGCTCAACTCAAAATCCTACACCTACCAATCCCTTCGAGTGAAGCCTTTGGAAATATCATATAGTTCAGTCACTTTCTTCAGTGACAGAGACGAAGTTCTTCTGCTCACTGATGAATTTGTTCTGACTGAGGAGTTAGGAATTCGTCAGTGCGAATTACCTACACAGTGAGGAACATGATAGCCCTGGGGAATTTGAGAGTCAAATTTCGACCGTTGTTGTGCTGCGCGCCAGCTGTCCCAAAATATCTTATCCACCTAACGGTCATATCATTGAGGGGCATTTATGTCTTATCATGTCGGGCTGCTCCCTAGGCTATAAATAGCTGCCCCCTACAACCACTAGCTGGTTGGCTGCTCCGAGAGAACTTGACACTTTTCATTTGAGAGCAACCCATCCTCCGAGGACTTTGAGCGAAAATCATCGAGTGAGGAAAACCCAAAACCAAACCCCTACAAACCCAAAGTGATCGAGCATCACTGAAGAAATTGATCCTGCGTGGATCCGACGCTTGTTACCTTTGAAGACTGTGCTTCTTCCAGATGGTTAGGCGTCAAGGTCTAGAGCATCAGAGAGGAATTGTGGATCGCCGAGTGACCAAGTCTGTGAAGGTTTGGAAGTCGCCTGAAGACTTACCACGAGTGATTGGACAAGATCTATGTGATCTTAGTTCAAGGAGAATACGGTGAGGACTGGGTGTCCTGAGCTGCGTGTTCAGCGACTGGGTGTCTAGGACTGTGTGTCCTCGAGTTTAAATACTCAGCCGCTCCAACCGGACATACAACTGAGACAGCAGTTGGAACTGGTCTACCAAATCATTGTATTCATCAACCTACTGGTTCTATTTCCTCAACCCTTTCATTTCTCATTACTGTGTTGAGTGTTTGTTCATATCTGTGTTTGAAGACTTTGACTGAAGACTTTCTCAATTTCCTCAGTTCAATTTCTTCAGTCTGTTTGTCTTCATCTTGTGTTATCCTGTGATTATGCTTTCTGTACTCTGTGCTTGTCTTCATTTCATCATGATGACCATGCTTGTATTCTGTTATGCTTACTTCTGAGTACTCATTCCGCTGCTAATAGTTCTTCGCTAAGGATTTTCCTCACCGGCAAATTCCTCAGTGAAGAATTCATAAAAATCGCCTATTCACTCCCCCCTCCAGTCGACATAACGCACTTTCACTGTTGCTAGACTTGAGGCTATTCGCATATTACTTGCTAGACTTGAGGCTATTCGCACAACAAATGGATGTGAAAAGTGCCTTTCTCAATGGTAAGCTTGAGGAAGAAGTATATGTTGCTCAACCCCCAGGTTTTGAAGATCCAAAGCATCCTGACAAAGTCTTCAGACTCAATAAGGCCCTGTATGGCCTCAAGCAGGCCCCTTGGGCATGGTATGACACACTGAAGGAATTCCTCATGAAGAAAGGCTTCAAACCCGGTTCACTCGACCCAACTCTTTTCACTAAATCTTATGATGGTGAACTTTTTGTGTGCCAAATTTATGTTGATGATATCATTTTTGGTTGTACTGACCAACGTTAGAGTGATGAATTTCCCTATATGATAAGTGAAGAATATCAAATGTCTATGATGGGAGAATTGAAATTCTTTTTAGGTCTTCAAATTCGTCAACAATACAATGACATATTCATATCTCAGGAGAAATACCTCAAGGATGTCTTGAGGAAATTCGGCATGCAAGATTTCAAAGGCGTCAAAATTCCTATGCCCACAAATGCCCATTTATGCACTGATGAAAATGGTAAAGACTTCGATCAAAAGGTATACCGCTCCATGATTGGCTCTTTATTGTACGTATGTGCATCTAGGCCGGATATTATGCTTAGTGTTTGCATGTGTGCCCGATTTCAAGCTACACCGAAGGAATCACACCATAAGGCTGTGAAGCATATTCTTTGATATCTAGCTCACACACGAGCACTTGGATTATGGTATCCCAAGGGCTCTTCTTTTGATCTCATTGGATATTCAGACTTAGACTATGCTGGCGATCGTGTGGACCGTAAGTCAACGTCACGCACATGCCATTTCCTCGGACGATCTTTGGTCTGTTAGTCCTCGGAGAAACAGAAATGCATATCACTCTCCACTTCAGAAGCTGAGTACATTGCTGCTGGATCGTGCTGTGCTCAATTACTATGGATGAAGCAAACACTCAAGGACTATGACATCAACATGAAGAATGTGCCTCTCTACCGCGACAATGAGAGCGCTATCAAGATTGCTCATAACCCAGTTCAGCACTCCAAGACCAAGCACATCCAGATTCTCTTTCATTTTCTTCGTGATCATGTGTTGAAGGGCGACATCTCCATCGACCATGCAAGCACTGAAGACCAGCTGGCCGATATCTTCAATAAGCCCTTGGATGAGAAGAGATTTAGCAAGTTGCGGTGTGAGCTAAATGTCCTAGAATCTTCGAATGTTCTCTGAAATGGACACACATCCTAACACTTATGCTGACTTGATGACTTAGATGCACAACACACGAAGTAATGTTTTTCTTCAATCAATGAAGACTAACACTCTAACTGTGAAGAAATTAATGAAGAAATTGATTCTCAGAGCCCTACAACAATTGTACGCGGTGTCTGAAATCATCTTTTTTATACGGTGGGTTATGCCACCAACCAAAGTTGAAAATCTTCAATTTGAGTTTTTTCTTCGTTTTTGAAATTCCTCAATTTTTAAAATTGTTCAACTTTGCATTGTCTTCACTCTTTCCGTCATTATTATTCATTGTCTATATATTTATATGAGTTTATGTCCTCTACAACATCCACTTATTGCTAATTCTTCAAGTTGATTTCTTCTGCTAAGTGAATGTGATCGGACCCTTCCCCCTCTATGCTAAACTCAACCAAGTCTGTTCACAAATTCTTCATGTGCGTTCTATTTGAAACTCGTTCAAAATCTTCACTGTGTCCTTGACAGCTGAACAAATTGCGAACATAACTTTTAACTTATCTTATCTAAATTTTTGGCTTTGCCACTCAAATCGTTCCACATCCCATGACTATACTTATCTATTGACCTACGATCCTACACGATCGCCACCTCTCAGTACGTGGGTGACACATGTCAAGAGAATGAGAAGGGCCAGGGGCACGTTCGTCTGATTTCCTCGGGCGTATAGGTTTTCACTCCCACTATAAATACCGCCCGCCTCTTCCTCACTTTGTTTTCACTGCGCTTGTTCTCACTCTCGGTCGAGCTTCTCAAACCCTAGCGCCACCACTACTTCATCGCTGCCGGTGAGGAAGAGCTTCACTGCCTTGACCTCGTCGCCGTCGTACTCGCGCTGGTTGCGGATTTCTTCACTCCGCCGCCGCTGTAGCCGTCTTCCTCTGCCGAGTTAGGGCGTGGAAGATCTGAACTGACGAACTTCACATCTACAGTTCCCAGTTCGTCGTGTTCTTCATCAAGGGTAATTAAAAGCTACTTTTACTGCCCTCCTTGATTCATTTGTTTTCTTGAAAATCTTCAAAGGTGTTTATTCTTAAAATCTTCACACACATGAACACCTCACATGTCATCTGCTCTTGATTCGTTTCTCTAAGCAATGATTTTCTTCAAGATTCCTCAATTGTGTGGATTTTCAATCTGTACAACTCTGGAACCTAAGATTAAGAACACTTAGTGAAATTCTTCAAGACTCATCTGGTCAAATTCCTCAAACCTATTATTTTTGAAAAACCTTCTGAGAACGCATATGACCTCTCCAAATTCCTCGCAACTATACTCTGTTCACAGGTACAAATGTCCGCTACTGAATCACTAGGTTCTCTAGGTTCTCATCAACTTAACTCATTTGCAGCGTTCCTCAAAGAAAAGTTGAACACCTCTTCAGAAACTTCAGTTGTTCATATTCCTCAGCTGAAGAAAATGGCTGAAGGAAAGAAGCCACAGAAGGGTGGAAAGAGGCCTGAGGTCAACACTGCTTTTGAAATCCCTAAGGATATATAAAAGGATTACTGCACTCCTGATGTGGCCAAATTTGGAAAGGAGGACAAAAATCAGCGCAAGGTGCGCATACAAAGGAGAGAGAGGAGATGGGCACAGGAATGGAGGGAGTACAGATATGTTACTCCAAAGTATATGAAGAAATTCGCACTCAACCCTCCATGCCCAAGACCTCCAGTGGCACCTAGCCAATTGGCAGATCCCACCAGCCTCAAGCGCGGTGAGGATTATCCTGATGAATGGGCAAAGCGCCAGGCCCAACTGGCCAAACAAGCAAAGGAAGCAGTGAGGCAATTTAATGAAGACTCTTTTGCTGCTGCTATCGCCATCGAGGCCTCTGCTAGCAAGCCGAAGAAGGTGATGCCTAAGAAGCATGTACATAAGCCAAGTGCTTCACCCTCAATGCCATCACGGCCAAGTTCCTCAGCAATGCCCTCACGGCCAGATTCTTCAAAGCCCTCGCGGCCAATTCCACAATTTGCTCCTCCGACAAAGTCTTCAGCTGCTCCGACCAAATCCTCTGCACCTGTGCATCTCGCCACATGCCAAAGGACTACAAGCAACTCAATTGCCTCGGGAGCATCTACAAGTTCCTCAGCTGACCCCTCTCTGCTGAAGAAAAAGGCCAGTGCTGGACCAGTCCTTCGACCAAGTCCTCACAAGAAGCAGGTCGCCTTCCAAGTGCCCTCTGATGACGATGAGGCTAATGATGAAGAACTTGCCGAAATCATCAGAGACAGGCAGGCCAGGGCTGCTAGAGCCAAAGGCAGCAATGTGCCAATGCTACTGGATCCAAAGTTGATCCTCGACTTCATTGACCTATGACACAAGGACCCAAACATGCCTTTGCCTAAGATGAACCTCACTCCTGGTCAAAGTTATGTTTTGACTGCCTTCATTGAAGAAGAGAAGTGGAAATTTGAAGAAGGCAGAAGACTAAAGAAAGAGCAGTACAAGAAGCAGCACTACCTCAAGGATAATGTCCTCACTCTTACCCCTGATCAACTCGTTGCCTTGCAAGCTGAGATCAAGCAACTAAGTGATGAATTCAATCGCTACTATGTTGATTGGAAGGGAGCCAAGGTCCGGTTCATCAATCTGACGAAGAAATTCACTGCAAGTGTTGCCGCTCCTATGCACATTGAAGTTACTCCGGCTGAAGCATCTGCTCAGCCTACTGAAGAACATGCCAGCACCGCTGATGACAATTAGGCTGCTAAAGAAAATGAAAGTACCAGGGCTGATGACTGCATTCCAGCCGCTGAAGAAATTTCCAGGGCATCCACTAGTGATGCGCCTGAAGAAAGTGAAGAAGTGAGGGCAACTGCATCTGTTGCGCCTGAAGAAATTGCACCAAATTCCTCTGCTCCTCCTGTGCCTACACCAACTATGATCCTTCCGTATGCATTAGATGCGAAGAAGACCAAGGCAGCAGAGCGTGCAGCTGTGAAGAAAAGGAAGGCATCAACTTCATCAAATTTTTCCGCTCTGAAGAAGATGAAGCCTTTGACAAGCTCAATTCACAACCCAATTGATGTCATTCCTGTCTCATTCATGCCATCAAAGGACCTTGTTCCTTTTGGTGAAGATTATGTGATTCCCAGTGAATCCGATGAAGAGAATCCTTCTGCTGCTTCGTCAAAGCAGTTGGATGAAGAAATTGAAGTGGATGCAATCCCTTCAACCCCAGTTGTCTGCTCGCATATGCCTCAGTTCACTGCTAAAAAGGCCGGCGTTGAAGAAATGGAAGATGAGGATGTGGAAATTGGCAGTACCACACATGTGCTGAATGATGACTTTTGGGAAAGTCAGCACACCAACTCTCCAATGTTCACTCCGCTTCAAGCAATTCCTCAGTCCCCTGCTGCTATTGAAGTACAAGTGGGATCTGAAGAACCTCATGCAACCCCATCTGTCCATGAAGAAATTCTAGCCACTAGTGCTGAAGAAAATGTAAATGAAGAATTGAAGACCCACATTATAGCTAAAGAAGAGCCTGAAATTCCTCAGTCTGTGGATCCTGAGATTGTGATTCCTGAGGTGGTGATGCAATTGACTGACAGTCCTTAGCCCAAGCCAAAGGATCCTTTCTCAAAGAAGCAGAAATTCAAGGCTGACGACTTATTCGGCGAGCATGTGTTCTTCACTGATTTCAACCCTTATGATAATGCTCGTCTAAGAAGAAAGCACTTCTGGACTGCCAGCCAGGCCAACTTCTATTCTTCACTGCTCTTCAACAAGGACAAAGTCTTCGACCACGAGCATATTCCTCACATGGACATGGAATCAATGCCTTGCTTCTCTCATATCCTCAATATGCTTCATGATGTAGGCTTGCTCAACTTTTGCTCAGACATAGTTGATTGGAATGAAGAGCTTATTCTTCAGTTCTACGCAACGCTGCACATCACAGGTGACGCTGATGATATAAACTCTTGGGTGTTGGACTGGATGACCGAAAACACTCACTACAAGGCACTGACCTCTGAATTACTTCATGCCCTACCAATCAGTCCTCCACCTGAAGGTGCTCGTTGTCTGTACCAAGAGCCTGAACTCACTGCTCATTATATGCAAGTGCTCATGAAGCCTCTGAAGCCTGGTCAAGCCCCAAGGACCAAATTCCTCGTGAAGGAATTTTCATATGTGCCAAGAACCATCTATCGCATTCTGACGAAGACTACGAGTCCACTCAATGGCTATGACGCATGCGATGAGGAAATTATTGGCATGATGAAGAATATGCTATTCAACATCATGCATGGCATCCCTATCAATTATCATGATTTCTTCATGAGGACTCTGGCGAATGTTGCACTTTCACTGTTTGAGCTGAAGCCTTATGCTCCTTGGATTATGAGATTCCTCAGAACAAGGTCTTCACTCAACTACAAAGCTGACTCTCAGAATCACCTCAGCTACTTGCCACCAATTGAAATCCTCAAGCGGACATATTCCTCAGCTGATGAGAAGGGCAAGGCACCAGCTATTATCGATGAAGGCATTCGTCCATTGGATGGTCAGTTCCGCAAAGCTACATCTTATTCCACAAATGATGACTCTACCACTCATGATTCTGCTGCAAATGCATCCAAGCCAAATCCTCAGGCCACTGCTCCTCGTGTGATGACTCACCGAGAGCCTCTTCTTAGTCTTCACCATAAGGTGGATCGAAACCACAAATGGGTTAAGCGTCAGTTTGGCTCTATTCTTCACAACATGACTTTGACACATAATGCAGTGAAGAAAAACAATTACTACCTCCATGAAGTTCTTGATTGCACCTAGGCTATTTTGCCACATCTCTATGGTGAAGAAGATCTGAAGCAAATGGGCTTCAAGGAAGATTTTGACTGGTCTGCTCCTCCACCGAAGAAATTCAAGAAGGTCAAGGTTCCTTCCTTAGTCGCCAGTTCATATTCTTCATCACGCGACACGAACGAGTATGAAGACTTGGATGACACTACGACAGGCCCTACAACGACTCAATACCCCGACAACGCTGGCGCACCTCCATCATCGTGATATTCTTCAGGGGCGTTAGTCCTCTTTTTTCAACCGTTTTGGTCATTCGATGAAAAAGGGGGAGAAATTTGAGTTAGTCTTCAAGCGGGTCTCTCTTATATGGGCGTTCCTTTTCTAAGTTACAAGTCTCGTTCTTTTGATACTTTTGCTGGATCGAGTTGTAATCTTAAACTCTATGGTGGCTTGATACTTTTGCTGAGTTTCTTCTGCATCCTTATTCCTCATCAATGACTATGCACGCATGCTGAATTACATCAGTCACCATATTTCATCATGCTTTTCAAATTCTTCACAATATATGTCAAATGCGTGTATGAATTACAAGATATAGGGGGAGATCTCCATGATTATACTCTTCATGTGTGCATCGCTTCAAAACCAAATTCCTCACTATGTACATCTTCAGGGGGAGTTCTTCTATATCTTGTAATCATATTCCTCAATATCAGTATTTACACTTCATATATTTATCCCCATTGAAAACTTAACCTATATTGTCAACAATCACCAAAAAGGGGGAGATTTTCGTGTATTGAAGACTTATAGGTTAAGGGACTGATGCGTTTGTGAGTGTACTCAGGTCTATAAGTCTATGAGGAGTTTGATTTATATAGAGAAAGTCGACCCCTAAAAAATGAAGTTCTTCAACTGAAGACTTTCTGAAGACTTTGAAAGTGAAGAAATTGGTGTGACCTTGATGACTTGGCAATCATTCGAGGAACATGAAGCATGAAGACTTTTGTTTTCATAGTCTAATTTTCTCTTTCTTGAGTCATAGGAAACACCGTACTGTTAAAGGGGTCGAGGAAATACTAAGGAAAAATTTCCATGTGATGCTCAACTCAAAATCCTACACCTACCAATCCCTTCGAGTGAAGCCATTGGAAATCTAATACAGTTCAGTCATATTCTTCAGTGACAGAGACAAAGTTCTTCTGGTCTCTGAGGAATTTGTTCTGACTGAGGAGTTAGGAATTTGCCAGTGCGAATTGCCTACATAGTGCGGAACATGATAGCCCTGAGGAATTTGAGAGTCAAAATTCCGACCGTTGCTATGCTTTGCGCCAGCTGTCCCAAAATATCTACCGACCTAACGGTCATATCATTGAAGGGCATTTATGTCTTATCATGTCGGGCTACTCCCTAGGCTATAAATAGCCGCCCCCTACAACCACTAGCTGGTTGGCTACTCCGAGTGAAACTAACACTTGTCATTTGAGAGCATCCCATCCTCCGAGGACTTTGAGCGAAAATCATCAAGTGAGGAAAACCCAAACCCAACACCTACAAACCCAAAGTGATTGAGAATCACTGATAAGATTGATCTTGTGTGGATCCAACGCTTGTTACCTTTGAAGACTGTGCTTCTTCCAGACGGTTAGGCATCATGGTCTAGAGCATCCAAGAGGAATTGTGGATCACCGAGTGACCTAGTCTGTGAAGGTTTGGAAATCACCTCAAAACTTACCATGAGTGATTGGGCGAGGTCTGTGTGACCTTAGCTCAAGGAGAATACGGTGGGGACTATGTGTCCTCGAGTTTAAATACTCAGCCGCTCCAACCAGACGTACAACTGAGACAGCAGTTGGAACTGGTCTACCAAATCATTGTCTTCACCTAGATTACTAGTTCTATTTCCTCAACTCTTTCATTTCCTCAGTTCTGTTGTTGTGTGCTTGTTCATATCTGTTTGAAGACTTTGACTGAAGACTTTCTCAATTTCCTCAGTTCAATTTCTTCAGTATGCTTGTCTTCATCCTGTGTTATCCTGTGTTTACGCTTTCTGTACTCTGTGCTTGTCTTCATTTCATCATGATGACTATGCTTGTGTTCTGCTATGTTTACTTTTGAGTACTTATTCCGCTGCAAGTAGTTTATCAGTTAGGAATTTCCTCACAAGCAAATTCCTTAGTGAAGAATTCATAAAAAAACACCTATTCACCCCCCTCTAGTCGATATAACGCATTTTCAGTTGTTATGTTTTGGTACCGGGTCCCAGAGTGGATCGTGGCCATGACGGTGGTCGTTGTTTCTTGTGGTAGACACGGGGCCACCCAGGATTAGCCCAATGGGGATTGAGTCAGAGTGGCTGGGAGAGAGTGATGACAGTAGATCGCTTTCGTCGGAATGCCGTTGGTCCACCCGAATGGGATGATGAGGCCATGGGTTCCATGGTGTGGGTACAGTGCGCTACCTCTGCAGAGTGTATTTAACTATCGATAGCCGCGTCCTCGGTCATGGGCACGAGTTCGTAGTAGGTCACACTATTGGGTCTTGGTCGAAATGGAGGATAAACCTGAAACAATTAAGGTGATTAATGTGGTTGTGATCGCTGTAAGGATGACGGGCAAGTTATTGGTCGTGGTTGTGATCACCGTAAGGATCACGGGCCAGTTATTGGTCGTGGTTGTGATCACCGTAAGGATCACGGACTAGTTATTTGTCATGGTTGTGATCGTCGTAAGGATCACATGCCAGTTATTGGCCGTGGTTGTGATCGCCGTAATGATCACGAGATGTCTCTAGGTTGGCACGTTTGTGATTCAGTAGCGATTACCATTGGTAAGAGAGTCAGAGGGACTCGGTGCAGAAGTTTGGTTGCATTGCATGAGTAGTAAGTTTTTAGTTGCATGATATGATTGCATGAAGATAGCATGTTATGTCTGCTTTGGATATGACCGGTAGTTTATTTTTTTAGCATAGTTCTGTGATGCCATGCCATGCTTTGATTGATATAGTTGAGATGAGATGCTATGTTTTGCTGTTGCCATGCTAGAAGTAAATTTGATATACCATGTTGTTGCCATGCTAGTAGATGCCATGATGTTAGTTTGAGTTTATGTCTTTGGTTGATATCATGTCATGCTTAGTTTCTGATATGAGATAGTTGTTGCATGCGCTTGGTTCCTGCTTTGTCTTCTCCTTGTTCGGATGCTCTGAATTTGGTTGTATTGCAAGTACATTGAATGTACTGACCTGACGTGTCATGCCAGTTTTGTAGGTCGTGCCCGAATTGTTCGTTGTTCTGTCGTGCTAGGCCGTAATCTTGCCAGTCCTGTGAGTTGTGGAGCCCAGCCAGAGTGATATGCTGCCAATACTTTCGCCTCCAATTAAATAGACTTCTGGTGCCATGTAAATAGCCTTAGGGCTATGCCAGAAGATTATATTCATCACTGATGTAATCATAAACATGTATTTGATGAATATTATTGTACCTGGAATGCTGTATCATGGACCTGTCGTGCGTCAGGTGTTATCCTGGGCTGACGTACGAAGGCCCCCTGCTCCATGCGGATCGGGGTGCCACAGGGCTTGGTATCAGAGCAGCCAGGCTAGCATAGATTATCCTAGCATTAGATCACCAGTACCATCAACCCGTAATGACCCTAAGAGATTTGACCCATCCCTCACATCTGGCATGGCCAGTGTTAATCAATAGGTGACGCAGTCGGGACCAACACGTCCTCACCCCGTTGTCCCCGCCTAGTTATCCATGGAACATGCTTCAACCCTATCCTTTCTGGTCGGCCACACCGCTTTCCCTTCGCCATTAAGGGAAAGGGGCCACGCCATGCGGGCCTGTCCCGTGTAGCTGCCTATAAAATGCCCTTTCCGCTAGCCGTATCGCTCGCTCCTCAGTCTGCCATGTCTCTGCAGAGAAGCTTAGCTAGTAGCTCCCCAGCCATGGCTAGCAGCTCCAAACCTTCCACGTATTACACACGCACCTATGCCATCAACCACCCTGGCTTTCCACCCCTTCTTACCGAGATGCTCACTAAAGCCTTTGGCGGTAAGACTAGCCCCGATTACCTCGTGTTCCAATCGACACCCGTCCCTCACCTTCATCACTTTGTTGCAAGAGTGCACATCAGCCTAGGTCCTACAGCAGATGTACAACCTTCGGTTTTACACGGTAGAGCCATGCCTACCTCTGGTTTAGCCATTCAAGCCGCTGCTGTGGAGGCTATCCTACACCTCTGAACCAACTTCCTGCATGTAGCAACAAGGCGGGAGTTCTGCTTTTTCCCCACTGTGTCAAATGCAGTAATGCAGCCTTCTTCCGTTAGCCAAGGAGATGATCCCTTAATCGCTCGCCTGGTGCAATACATCACTGCCCAGGGGATGTTGATTTCAATGCTGCTTGCCGAGTTTAGAGCCATGGACAATAATGTGGTACAAGTCATCAAGGAAGCTTACCGTGAGGCTCGTAAGTTCGCATCTCAAGCTGTTTGCCCAACGCCATCCGAACCAGTGCTATCCTCTCAACATGTGCTGTGGCCCAAGCCAAACATCATCACCCTCGACAAGTCTCTTCTCCGGATCCACCAACTGCATTTTCCTGGAGCAATTTCAGCCCCACCGCCCCAACCCATAGAAGTGTCAGACGATGAAGATGGAGGTTGGCTCAGTCTTCGTCCTCCAGGAGAGCCCCAGCAGGGCCAGTCTTCTACATGACCTCAGTCACGCAGTCAGTGGTTCCTGCTAGTCGATCGGTCTGTCGGTTTGTCCTCGATATGAGGATAGAATCATGTATCCTATAGCGAGTAGTTTCGATTAGCGCGTAGCGCATTTGTGCTTTGATGTATGCTGGTACTGTTGTAACCCGTATACTGTGTTATTTGCTTGCTTGCTTTTGTTTGTGTGTTTGTTTTTTCTTGTCTCTTTGTCAAACAGAAATGTTTGACAGGGTTGGCAATGTGTGCTAGCAAGATTTTAATTAGTAGAACACATACACTAAAAACAACATTGACTCGTCCCGAGTCTCTAAATAAAATGCGCGCTGGTGTAGGTATATGTATACCAGGAGTACATATACCCACTAGCATTAAAACACCTTAGTGTGATTTGTCTGGTGCATTTTTCTGTTGCATGTTGATTGCATCTGTCTGTTTGTTTAGATTTTACTGCATACTGCACGCATACCCGGTTCACCCACGAGCACAATTGAGCAGTACTCGGGGGGGAAGGCAAAGTCACATATCCGTCTCTATCTGTGCATACCGCGTGTGCCAGATTTTCCAAACCCAGAACGTCCAAGAGGCCATTTTCATCTGGCCATTTCTCGCCCCTGATTCTTTTTCGTGAACCCGATTGTGTTTCCGGAGAAACGCTGCCAGCTTTATTTCTCGCGATCCATTACAAACTTCCCGATACAGACTTCAACTCCGATTCTACCTCGACACCTACATTTCATGGAGCAATCTGCAAAAATTTTCCCGTTCCCTAAACTGATTCCTGAGCTGGCGTAGCCACCTCACCTGCATCAGGACCCCTTCTCCTCCACCATCACTACCTTGCGTGGCACAACAAGTCGCCACCACCGCTCCACCGCAGCACGCGATTACTCCGCCGACGCGAAGCAACGGAGAATCAAGCGTGGCGGAGGACCACCCCGTGCACCATCTTCTTCCACACCTCGAGCCACCAGCCGCACGTTGTCTTGAGCCCGCTCGTTCCTGATGAGTATCACCAGGAGGATCGACGAGCCGACTAGCGTGCCAAGTAGTGCCGCGAGGAACAACCATAGCGCCACCAAGAACACCTCCTCACCGAAGGAGCTTGGCTCGATCTCACCCAAACCGAAGAGGTAGTAGAGTGACATTGTGTTTGTGTGTTGGAAGCAAGCCACGCTGCCGTTTTTATAGCCCCACCCCGGTGTGCGGTGAGCGGAGTCCCGGAAAATTGCTCTTCGCCCGATCACCGGCGTCTAGGAGGCAAATCCGCGAGCAGTGCCGACAAGGTTCTGGCCCGCGACGTGAGTGCTCGCTGCACCGGCACCGTGCACGCCGTGCACTATGACACTAGGGTCCTCATCGCCCTAGGAGCTACATGCACGCTGCGCCAAGCCGCACGCGAAGTAGCAGCACAGGAGAAGCAGCTAGCCGGAGGTAGAAGAAGGAGCCTGCCAGTGGGCTCTGGACCCACGTGTCAGCAGGTGAGTCCACTGTTCACTGGGTGCATCTAGCAATTTTTTCGAGAGTTTGATCTCGAGTGCCCCTAGCCGTGGATATAACCATGTTTTCCCATATCTCTTCCTGGGTGTACCAATTATCGGTGCCCCAACTCATTCGAGTTTGAGCAAAGGGTTAAATATTAACCCAGAGGTTTTTCCCCGGAGTGGTTATATTTTCTTTGTGCTGTAACCCTAGGAATCTCGATGACGAGATTCTTTTTAAGGGGGGAAGGTTTGTAACAGCCCCAAAATTGGGTTATCAATTTTTGTGCTGTTATTCATTCTTGGCACTCATTTTCAAAATCTTTCTCCTGAGTTTGTTGGATGACCCTGAGAATTCTCTTGTCACTTCCAACCTTTCAAAACTTGCTCATGTCTTTATCAGTGGGCAAGACCTCAGTTGCATCATCTCAAATCCTCTCAAACACGAATTCCAAATTTTTGGAATTTGAATGTGGCCTTTGTGATTACAAAGGAGCTATCATTTTCCTTGATCTATTGATCGCCCCATCTATTCTTAGAGACCCTCCTACCCTTCTCAACCTTAGATACGCAAAAAAATTGCCAAGTCCCATGAAATATTTTTGAATTATGATTTATTCCTTTTCTTGCCTTTCTGAGGAATAAAATCCAAAGGCATAGCTAGCCATCTCCTAAATTCATGTGAATTGGTGGAGTTGATAATTATGCCTAATCCAAGCTCTGGCTATTATATTGGCCATAATTAATTAAGGAAAATTGCCTTTTCCTATTTAATACCAATATGGCATTTTTGCCATTTTCTAAAGGAACTACTATTTTTATAGTAGGGAAAATTCCCACATAAATTGTGGAGCTTTTCCTTGCTATATAATCACTAGTTCCATCTTTATCTCATGTTCCACAAATCAAAAATTGGGCACACGATCCAATGCAAGTTTCTGCCTTCTCTGAAATTTTGCTAAGTAAGTGCTTTATTTCTAATTACATTTGAGATGCAATTTGGCAGGGTGATTAATATTGATAAATCGCCCATGGATACCAAAGATGAGCTCAATCCAATTATCCTAGCTCCCTGTGCAATTTTTCAAAGTTTCTGACCAGATTGTCACTTTGTGAAGGAAGTAGCTTCATAGAGCTTCCAAATGGGATGAAACTTTTCCATCTTCTCAAATATCCCAAATCATTAGCATTCACCCAAATTCAGCTCATTTCATTGAGCTATGTGAGCACAGGAGCAATTCTTGTTTTCTGTCCAAATTTTTAGTTTGTGAAGCAAATAAATTTTATATTGCTTCATTATGGCTGAAAATAATTCCGAGCCTTCTCCTATCCATATAACCCACCTACCCAAGAGTTTGGGTAATTTCATAGCCAATATTTCCCTAGAAGTTTCCCAAGTTTCTGGTCAAAAGTGATGCTTGTGAAGCAAGTACCAATTTGGTAATTCCATTTGGTGTGATCTTTTTACAGCATCTACTTATTACCAAATAATGGGGATTTGCCAAGTTATAGCTCAATCCAACCCTCCTAGTGAGTGCTTGTTCATCATCTAGTTTCTAGACCAGATTTGGCATTTGCACTGCAGCTATGCTAAATCATTGTCCTAATGCCCTCATAACCTCCAGGACAGTAGTCCTTGCTACCCTAAGGCTGCCAGACATCAAATTTACCTTTCACCCTCTCTGGTTTTACCTCTAGGATGTTGCCAAGTTTGCAACAACAAACTTGTGGAGCTTGGTTTACTCATCACCATTTGTCTCTGCCCAAACATTTACCGTAGTAACACTCTAACTTCGAAGGAATACGCGGTAGACATGAGCTGGCATCCGTAAAATCTCCAGAGCGTGCCATGCCTGTGGTGACCACGAGGGCAGCCAGCCAAAATGGTGGTCTATCCACTGTTGGCCTCGGCATCGTTGCTCCATTTGGATTTGGCTCATCCCCGCATGTCCAGTAGCTCCACATCGTCGTTGCTGTTTGCCTGGACCCCGCTCTCCCTCCGTTTTCTTCTCCGGCGAACCGTGCCAAAGGTCGAGCAGTAAGCGCCCGTGTGCATAGTCGTCTTCCTCCTCTATCTTCTTCCTCCCTGAGCCTCCTTGGCGTTGCGTTGCTCCGCGAGCCTCTGTTGCTCGGCTGCGTCCTCCTCGTCGCCTTCCCGCCGCTTCTCTTGAGCCTTGGCTGCGCCTGCCGACGCTGCACCATCACCGACGCGCGGACACATTGGCTGCCAGGTGCCACCTCCCCCCTTAGTCCCAAGCTCTCCCCGCAGCTATATATAGCTCCCCTGAACTCTCTTAGTCCACCATCCCTCCTCGCAACTCTATCCCCTCGCCTCGGAGCTCTCCATCTCCTCCCCATCGCCATGGTCGCCGCGCCGATCTTCTTTGGTTCCGACGACCAGGGCCTCCCCTTGCCGTTCCTCCACCACCACCACATCCCCCAAGGTTCGGCGAGCCTCCCCGTAGCCTCAGCTCCTTGCCTCCCCCACCGGAACCGCTACCACGCCGACGACCGAAGCCCTTTGCTGCCGTCCTCTATTCTCAAGGTCGTCGTCGCTCCCCTCGTTGTTGGAGTCCGTGGAGTGGGGGAATGGATGCGCCACTCCCCGAGGAGCACGTCGGTGGCCGGAGCCTCACCAGAGGTGGCCCGTATCGCGGGTGCTCGTCGCCGGAGCATGGCCATCCTCTGTCCCGCGGGCGCGCGTCGGGGAGAAGAAGGGAGTGACCAGGAGAGGCGTTGACCTAGCCAGGTGGGCCCCACGGCCCCAACTGGCAGCGGCCCAGGCGCCCGGCCACGCCTCTGTCACATTGACTGGTCATCGCCACGTCAGCTAAGTGGCGGCACCCACCGAGAAGACTCTTTCCCCGATTGAAGACGTACTTTTGCAAATACGCCTTCAGTCAGCCCCAGCCCGCCGAAATATTTAATTTGTGAACTTTCACTGCTTTAGTGCATTTTCTGCCTAAAAAGTGAACGGCCACAACTTTGCGCTCGTAACTATGATTGAGGTAAATCCAACGCCCACATCTTCATCTCATCGAGCCCATTTCATTCCCATCATTTTCAATATGGTTTGACATATTGAAAATGACCATTTTTCCCTTGCCCGTAAACAGCCCCCTCCGAGAGAGAACTGTTTCCGGCAAATTTTTTCGCGGTCGTTTCTCACTTCTTCCTGGAGTATTTCTTGACCACCAGGCAAGCCAACCTCTTATCATGAGCCCCAAACTTGCATGTTGACTTGTTGACCTTAATTGCACCTTGTGTGTGTGTAGTTGCAGTTATTTCTTCTCGTTTTCATCTGCAGTTATTCCGTTATGCTTACCATGCATGCTTGTGTTTTCATGCTATCTTTTGCCATGATAGTTAGAATGTTGTTATTGATAATGCCATGTCACTACTCTAATTTATTTTCATGTCATTGTTATAAAATGCTATGATGATTGTAATGCACCATTGGTATCCTAGTACTTGGTATTGTCATGTTATGTGGGCTATGGTTGTTCACTTGAGAAGTTTGATATTTGGTTCATGCGTTGTATGCTGTATGCTCATGGTTGCATTCATGTTCATGATGATGGAGAAGGAAATAAAATTACTTAATAATAACAAACCTCCTCCGTCATCGATGGGATCGAGTCATAGTGCCGCCAAATCGATCTTTTTCAGTGCAACCACATTTGCCGGTATTGGACGGCCTTAATGCGATCTATTGTCGTGCCTCTGGTCGATGCCTCCAACTAGGGAAGGTTATGGGCGCACGCTACCTTGATCAGGTAGGCGGACATAAGCCTTCTGAGCCCGTTGTTAAGTTTTTGGTACCGGGTCCCAGAGTGGATCATGGCCACGACGGTGGTCGTTGTGTCTTGTGGTAGACAGGGGCCACCCAGGACTAGCCCGATGGGGATTGAGTCGGAGTGGCCAGGAGAGTGTCATGACAGTACATCGGTTTCGTCGGAATGTCGTTGGTCCACCCAAATGGGATGACGAGGCCATGGGTTCCATGGTGTGGGTACAGTGCGCTACCTCTGCAGAGTGTATTTAAACTATCGATAGCCGCGTCCTCGGTCATGGGCACAAGTTCATAGTAGGTTACACCATTGGGTCTTGGTCGAAATGGAGGATAAACCTAAAATAATTAAGCTGATTAATGTGGTTCTGATCGACGTAAGGATGACGGGCCAGTTATTGGTCGTGGTTGTGATCGTCATAAGGATCACGGGCTAGTTATTGGTCATGGTTGTGATCGCCGTAATGATCACGGGCCAGTTATTGGTCATGGTTGTGATTGCCGTAAGGATCACGGGCCAGTTATTGGTCGTGGTTGTGATCGCCGTACGGATAACGGGCCAGTTATTGGTCGTGGTTGTGATTGCCGTAAGGATCACGGTTTGAGACCAAATATTGGTCGTGGTTGTGATCGCCATAAGGATCACGAGATGTCTCTGGGTTGGCACGTTTGAGATTCAGTAGCGATCATCGTTGGTAAGAGAGTCAGAGGGACTCGGTGCACAAGTTTGGTTGCATTGCATGAGTAGTAAGTTTTTAGTTGCATGATATGATTGCATGAAAATAGCATGTTATGTCTGCTTTGGGTATGACTGGTAGTTTATTTTTTAGCATAGTTCCATGATGCCATGCCATGCTTTGATGGATATATTTGATATGAGATGCTATGTTTTGCTGTTGACATGTTAGAAGTAGATTTGATATACCATGTTGTTGCCATGCTAGTAGATGCCATGATGTTAGTTCGATTTTATGTATTTGGTTGATATCATGCCAAGCTTAGTTTCTGATATGAGATAGTTGTTGCATACTCTTGGTTCCTGCTTTGTCTTCTCCTTGTTCGGATGCTATGAATTTGGTTGTCTTGCAAGTACATTCAATGTACTGACCAGGCGTGTCATGCCAGTTTTGTAGGTCGTGCCCGAATTGTTCGTTGTTCCATCGTACTAGGCCGTAATCTTGCCACTCCTATGAGTTGCGAAGCCCAGCCAGAGTGATATGCTGCCAAGACTTCCGCCGCCATTTAAATAGCCTTCCGCTGCCATGTAAATAGCCTTAGGGCTAGGCCAGAAGATTATATTCATCACTGATGTAATCATATACATGTATTTTATGAATATTCTTGTACCTGGAATGCTGTATCATGGACTTTTCGTGTGTCAGGTGTTATCCTGGGCTGACGTACGAAGGCCCCCTGCTCCATGCGGATTGGGGTGCCACAAGGTATAGATGAATTCCCCCTGAAGATGTCCATAGTGAGGTATTTGCTTTTGAAGAAATGCACATTTGAAGAGTAGAATCATGGAGAAACTCCCCCTATATCTTGTAATTCGTACATGCATGTAACATAGAATGAAGAATTTGAAATGCATGATGAAATATGGTGACTAATGTAATTCAGCATGCGTGCATAGGATTAACGAGGAAATAGCATGCAGAAAAACAGAGCAAAATTATCAGGTCACCATCGGACTTAAGTTTACAACTCGATCAACAAAAGCTTCAGAAGAGCGAGAGTTGTAACTTAACAAAAAAAGCCCATATATATAGACCCTCTTGAAAACTAACTCAAATTTCTCCCCCTTTGTCATCAAATGACCAAAAGGGACGAAAAGTGAGGACTAACGCCGCTGAAGAATTTCTTCACGAAGTCGATGGAGGAGCGCCAGCGTTGTTGGGGTCGTCCGTTGGAGTAGGGCCTGCCGCAGTGTCGTCCAGATCTTCATTTTACTCAGTATCACGGGACGAGGAATATGAACTGGGCACCAAAGGAGGAATTTCGGCCTTCTTGAATTTTTTCGGTGGAGGTTTAGCCCAGCCAAATTCCAGCTTGAAGCCCATCTGCTTGAGATCCTCACCACAGTAAAGGTGAGACAATATAGCCCAGGTGCGATCGAACATTTCATTGAGGTAGTAGTGGTTCTTCTTCACTGAATTATAAGTGGCAGTCATATTGTGAAGAATTGAACCAAACTGGCATTTCACCCATTTGTGATTGCGATCCACCTTTTGATGAAGACTGAGGAGTAGCTCACGATCAGTCTTCACCCTTGTAGCTATTGCCTGAGGACTTTGCTTTGAAGCACTTGCGGCAGAATCATGAGTAGTAGAATCATCATTGGTGGAGTATGAAGCAGCTTTGCGGAACTGTCCATCCAATGGTCGGATGCCCTCATCAATGACAACAGTGGCCTTGCCCTTTTCATCAGCTGAGGAAAATGTCCGTTTGAGGACTTCAATTGGGGGCAAGAAGCTACCATGGTTGAGTGTATCAGCTTTGTAGTTGAGTGAAGACCTTGTTCTGAGGAATCTCATAATACAGGGAGCGTAAGGCTTCAACTCAAACGGGAACATTGCAACATTTGCCAGAGTCCTCATGAAGAAATCATGATAATTCACGGGAATACCGTGCATGATATTGAACAGCAGATTCTTCATGATGCCAATGACTTCTTCATCATTTGAGTCGTGGCCCTTGATTGGATTCAATGTATTTGTCAGAATGCGATAGACTATCCTCGGCACATATTGCAATTCCTTCACGAGGAATTTGGTCATTGAGGCTTGTCCAGGCTTCAATGGCTTCATCAGCACTTGCATGAAATGATCTGACAGCTCAGTTTCAGAATAGATCAGACACACACCTTCTGGGGAAGGACTGACAGGCATGGCACGAAGCAATTCAGTTGCCGGTGCCTTGTAGTGTGTGTTCTCTGTCATCCAGTCCAACACCCATGAATTCACATCTTCAATATTGCCTGTGATGTGCAGCTTCACGTAGAACTGAAGAATAGTTCTTCATTGCAATCGCATATGTCAGTGTAGAAATTGAGCAGGCTAGCATCATGAATGGCAGCGAGGACTGGCGTAACGCAAGGCAGTGATTCCATATCCAAGTGAGGAATATGCTCATGGTCGAAGACTTTGTCTTTGTTGAACAACAATGAAGAATAGAAATTAGCTTGGCTGTCAGTCCAGAATCGCTTCCTCCTTAGATGAGCAGAATCATATGGATTATAGTCCATGAAGAATACATGCTCTTTGAAGAAGGCATCAGCCTTGAACCTCGGAGTCTTGGAGAATGGATTCTTCGGCTGTGACTGAGGAGTATTAGTGATCTGAAGAATAACTTCTGGGACTTCAATTTGAGGAGCCGTAGGCTGAGGAATATCAGCTTCTGCTTCAGTAGCAGCATGGGCCTCCATTTCTTCAGCTACATTTTCATCAGCACTAGTGGCTGGAATCTCTTCAGGAATGGAAGGGGTGGCATGAATTTCATTGGAACCCATTTGAACTTCAGTTGGAGCTGGGGACTGAGGAATTTTCTGGAGTGCTGTGAACAGAGGTGAGTTGGGGTGCTGAC
This sequence comes from Triticum aestivum, assembly GCF_018294505.1. Classification (NCBI taxonomy): domain Eukaryota; kingdom Viridiplantae; phylum Streptophyta; class Magnoliopsida; order Poales; family Poaceae; genus Triticum; species Triticum aestivum. The sequence continues at coordinate 732,387,565 of NC_057813.1, forward strand.
TCACCCAAAAATCATCATTCATCACGGGAGTGGTGCAGCCAATGTCCATATACTCATCCACTTCCATTTCTTCAACGTCGGCCTCTTCAGCCGTAAACTGAGGCGTTGGCGATGATACCAAAGGGGTTGAAGTGAAAGCTTCAACTTCAATTTCTTCATCCATCTGCTCTGTGGAAGTAGCAGAGGGATCTTCTTCTGCAGATACATCAGGAATCTAATATTCTTCACCATGAGGAACAAGTTCCTTAGATGGCATACTTGCGAGAGGAACAACATCAATGGGATTCTCCAGTGAACTTGCCAAATTCTTGCCTTCTTGGGGGCCGAATATTCTGAGGAAGCTCATGCCTTCCTCTTCTTCAAAGCAGCACGCTCCGCAGCTTTGGTTTTCTTCACTTCCAGAGCAGAAGGAAAAATTGGACTTGGTGTTGATGTGGGCGGAGCAGTGGCAGTGGGATTAATTTCGTCCGGCACAACTGATGCAGTTGGCCTGTCTTGAGCAGTTTCTTTAGGCGCAACGACAGTCCTCAGCTGGCCTGGCAATTTCTTCAGGCGCAACACTAGTGCTTGCCCTGGCAGTTTCTTCATAGGCTGGAATTTGTTCAACAGCCCTGGTGCTTGCAGTTTCATCAGCAGCCCAATGTTCATCAGCGGTGCTGGCAATTCCTTCAGTGGCTTGACCAGATGCTTCAGCCGGAGTGGCTTCAATGCGCACAGGAGCAGCAGCACTTGAAGTGAATTTCTTTGTTAGCATGACGAATCTGACCTTGGCGCCCTTCCAATCGGCCTTGTAGGCTTCAAATTCTTTGCTGAGCTTCTTGATTTCAGCTTGCAGTGCAAGGAGCTACTCAGCCGAAAGACTGAGGACATTGTCCCTTAGGTAGCGCTGCTTCTTGTACTGCGCTTTCCTCACTGACCTGGCTTGGTCATACTTCCATTTTTCTTCAGCGATGAACACCGTCACAACATGACTTTGTCCAGGAGTTAAGCCCAAATCTGGCATTGGAGCATTGGGATCCTTGTGCCAGAGATGGATGAAATCGAGGATTTTCTTCGGATCCGGTAGTAGGGGCACAACACTTCCTTTGTCTCTAGCGGCCTGCTGCTGTCTATCCTTGATGATATCGACAAGTTCATCATCATCAGATGGAATTTGAAAGACCACCTACTTCATGTGAGGACTTGGTCTAGTGCCTCGTCCAGTAGTGGCCTTGGTCTTCAGCAGAGTGGGACCGGAAGTTGAAGGATGAGCTCAAGAACTTGCTGAAGCTCCTAAGGCAATGATATGCCAGTGGTCCTTTGGCACGTGGCGAGATGCACGGGTGCTGAGGACTTTGCCAGAGGAGTGAGGGTTTTGAAGCCTAAGGAATTGGTGCAGTTTGAGGAACTGGGGCAGCTTGAGGAATTTGCCTTAGTGGCACTGAGGAAATTGGTCGTGAGGGCATTGCAGAAGAACATGGCCACGAGGGCATTGCAGAGGTAGGTGGTTTCTTGGCTGGCTTCTTAGGCATAGCCTTCTTACTTGAAGAAGGCTCAGCAGCGGCTGCGGCAGCAGCAGAATCCTCATTGAATTTCTTCACTGCTTCTTTGGTCTGCTTGGCCAATTTTGCCTGCCGCCTGGCCCATTCATCAGCATAATCCTCACCATGTTTAAGGCTTGTTGGATCAGCTAGCTGGCCAGGTGCCAGACGAGGTCTTGAGCACGGAGGGTTAAGAGCGAATTTCTTCATGTATTTGGGAGTAACATATCTGTACTCCCTCCACTCTCTTGCCCATCTCCTTTCTATCCTCTGAATGCGCACTTTGCGCTCATTCTTCATCTCCTTAGCATATTTTGCCTCATCAGGCGTGCAGTACCCTGCATAGATGTCCGCAGAGATCTCAAAGGAAGTATTTACTTCAAACTACTTTCCTCCTTTCTGAGGACGTTTACCATCAACCATTTTCTTTAGCTGAGGAATTTGCACAATTGAGTTCTCTGAAGAAGTATGCAGCTTTTCTTCAAGGAATGCTGCAAGTGAGTTAAGTTGATGAGAACCTAGTGATTTAGCAGCAGGCATGTGTACCTGTGAACAGAGTATAGGTGCGAAGAATTTGGAGAGGTCATATGCGTTCTCAGAAGGTTTTGTAAAATTTGATGAAGTTTGAGGAAATTGACCCGATGTGTCTTGAAGAATTTCATTAAGCATTCTTTGTCTTAGGTTTTAGAGTTATGCGGATCGTGAGATTCACACAATTCAGGAATCATGAAGAAAAACGTCACTTAGTGAAACAGATCAAGAACTGAAGATTTGTGCTAGGTGCTTAGAGTGTGGAGGTTGAAGAATAAACACCTTTTGAAGATTTGATGAAAATCATCAGCAGAATAAATGCGGTAAAAGTAACTTTTAATTACCCTCGATGAAGAACATGACGAAATAGCAATGTAGATTTGGAAGTTCGTCGGCTCGGATCTTCCACGCCCTAACTTGGCGGAGGAAGACGTCTACGGCGGCGGCGGAGGGAAGATTTCCGTGGCCGGCGCGAGTACGATGATGACGAGGTCGAGGCAGTGAAGCTCTTCCTCACCGGCAACGATGGACGTAGCGGCAGTGCTAGATTTGGACAAGCTCGAGCGACGGAGTGAGTTCAAGTGGAGTAAAAGTGAAATGGGGAAGGGGAGGGGGTATTTATAGAGGAGATGAGTAACTGTTCGCACAAAGAATTTGGACAAACGTGCCCCTGACACTTCTCATTTGCGTGACATGTGTCACCCACGTACTGAGAAGTGGAGATCGTGTGAGATTGTAGGTGAATAGATAATTCTACCATGGAATGCGTAACGGTTTGAGCGGCAAAAGCCGAAAATTTTAGATAAGAACATTTGAAAGTGTTGTTCGCAATTTCTTCAGCTGACAAGGACACAATGAATAATTTGAACGAGTTTCAAATAGAACGCACATGAAGAATTTGTGAACAGACTGGGTTGAGTTTAGCATAAAGGGGGAAGGGTTCGATCACATTCACATAGCAGAAAAATCAACTTGAAGATTAGCAATAAGAATTAGTCAAATGAAGAACAGCAACGGAAAGAGTGAAGACAATGCAAAGTTGAAGAATTTGAAAAACTGAGGAATTTCAAAATGAAGAAAAACTCAAATTGAAGATTTTCAACTTTGTTTGGTGGCGTAACCCACCGTATAAGAAAGCTGATTTTAGACACCTCGTACAATTCTCGTAGGATTCTGAGAATCAATTTCTTCATTAATTTCTTCACACTTAGAGGGTTAGTCTTCACTAGTCGTCAACCCGTGCCTCTGCACGGTCTAGCACTTTTTAATACTTGACACATTGAATTTTTTTTTTTGATATAAATCTTTGGACAACAATAATATGTTGAAACATGACATGCAATAGTTTTTCATTATTTTTAATTATTCAAATGTGTCATAGTGAAATATACATATTATTATCGTTTCTTTGCAAGAGATCTCAGAGTGTACTTGTTGTGATAATATGAAAGTGCAACTCTAAAGTATGCATTTGTTGAACACACATAATCCTACGAAGAACGAAGGAAGCAATATTATAGGCCAGTCACAAATAACAAATCTGAGACGTTGAACCTAAATCTTAAGGAATATAAGTAATCTGTGCATGTTTTATTCAGTTATAACGTACAAGATGCGTAAATAAAATACCATGTAGAAGAATATGGTTCCATTTTTCCATGAAAGAATACAAAGTCCGAACTTACAATTTACTTATATCAAGAACACACAGATGAACATTTTAAAAAGTTTGATAACAAACCTACCTTTAAAATAGATTATGTTTATTTTCTATAATAGGTCTATGTGGAATATTTTGTAGATATTTCATGAATAAAAAACACTCAAAATATTTTGTGCACAAAAATGATACTCCAAAATGTCTATTTTTGATAAAACCATGCACTTCTTTTGGAATGGAGGGAGTAGCATTTTGGAGCACTGATTTTTTCTAGACATTGGCGAACGTTCCATAATGAAATTTTGCATGTAGTTAAAAAAACTAAGAAATGTTTGTTGTAAAAACAATTCAGAATATTTTTTTCTCAATTTTCTTTGAATTTTCTTAGGAGCACTTGAGCTTTATATATATTGGAGTTACACTTTCGAGATTACTTCACTCACAAAATAGTGTGTACATATATTTCTATATTATTTTTTATTAGACTGAAATAAGGATATAATGATATATTCTACTTCATGGGGTAGAATAGTTCATCTACGACTCTACGTACAACTTTTTTTTACATTGTTGTGCGAAATATCTCAACCAAAATTTACATCAAACACGTGCGAACTTTAATATTAACTATCACTTTATAATAATAGAAATATTTCTTCCAAAACACAGTATGGACTATCGATGTAAAAGGTGGAGTAAGACGTTTGAGGTTCTTATACTATGTATGCATGTAAGAGTGGATATTCATAACTCTTCTTGTAAATAATTAGACTCAAGACAAAATTAGCACTATATACATGCATATTGTAGGACAATAGTCGAACCTTCCGGTGAGTCTAGCCAACTACATGATGCGTCACTTCACATATGGAGTCGTCCGATGTACCGCGCAGCAAATCCCATATAGATACCGGAATGTCGCGACGCCCCAAAGCTTAACTTTTCATCTCAAGACGTCGAGTCGTGATGGCTCCTTAGACGCTGGGCTAGTTTCTTTTGCAAGGTCGCAAGAAATAAATTAGACACAGACAGTATGGATGCAAGTATAGATACCCAGCTTGGAAGCTACCCAAAGCTCTATTTGTTAGATATAGAGGAACCACCATGTACCAATAGATACCCAGCTTGCAAGCTATACAGAGCTCTGTTTATTTTTTAGACGTCACTCTGTTTAATTTATGTATCCAACCAAACGTGTATCATCAGGGTTCTCTCTCTCCAAAAAACAGGACTGAACAGTCCAGCTTGCAGCCGTCTCCTTTCCTTTTTTTTTGAAATTTGCAGCCGCCTCCTGCTTTTTCCTTTGTACGTACAATATATTATCACATCTGTCAAGTCCTGGCATGGTTAATCGGTGGAATATTTTATTATGGAGCCGGCTTTTGAGGGCAATCAACATGACCGTGTAGATTTTTTTCCTTTTTTCGTTGGATTAGAGTCCATATTGATGAAGTCTTGCCTTATTTTTTTGAGGAAACGGAAGGACGTTTATTTTCATTTTTTATCATTATTAATTAACGTTGGTCGTGACACATGCCTCTTTTAAGGGACAATGGGATCATCTGTGTTACGCATGTTTTTCTTCTATCCGGAGCGTAAATTCTACGATCCAACGATGTAATTAATATTAATGATGTGGATTAATGAGATGACTTGAAAGGTGCCTCGAATTAGTAAATATATAATATTGATTGAAGAAAAATGTTACTTCGTGTGTTGCACATCTAAGTCATCAAGTCAGCATAAGTGTTAGGATGTCTGTCCTTTTCAGAGAATATACGAAGATTCTAGGATATTTAGCTCACACCGCAACTTGCTAAATCTCTTCTCATCCAAGGGCTTAGTGAAGATATTGGTCAGCTGATCTTCAGTATTTGCATAGTTGATGGAGATGTCGCCCTTCAACACATGGTCACGAAGAAAATGATGACGAAGCTGGATGTGCTTTGTCTTCGAGTGCTGAACTGGGTTGTGAGCAATCTTGATAGCACTCTCATTGTCGCAGTAGAGAGGCACATTCTTCATGTTGATGCCATAGTCCTTGAGTGTTTGCTTAATCCACAGTAATTGAGCACAGCAAGATCGAGCAGCAATGTACTCAGCTTCTGCACTGGAGAGTGATACATAGTTCTGCTTCTTCGAGGACCAACATACCAAGGATCGTCCGAGGAAATGACATGTGCTTGACGTTGACTTGCGGTCCACCCGATCGCCAGCACAGTCAGAGTCTGAATATCCAATGAGATCAAACGAAGAGCCCTTGGGATACCATAATCCAAGTGTTGGTGTGTGAGCTAGATATCGAAGAATATGCTTCACAGCCTTATGGTGTGATTCCTTCAGTGTAGCTTGAAATCGGGCACACATGCAAACACTAAGCATAATATCCGGCCTAGATGCACATAGGTATAATAAAGAGCCAATCATGGAGTGGTATACTTTTTGATCGAAGTCTTTACCATTTTCATCAGTGCATAAATTGCCATTTGTGGGCATAGGAATTTTGACGCCTTTGCAATCTTGCATGCCGAATTTCCTCAACACATCCTTGAGGTATTTCTCCTGAGATATGAATATGCCATTGTATTGTTGACGAATCTGAAGACCTAAGAAGAATTTCAATTCTCCCATCATAGACATTTGATATTCTTCACTCACCATGTAGGCAAATTCATCACTGTAACATTGGTTAGTACAGCGAAAGATAATATCATCAACATATATTTGGCACACGAATAATTCATCATCATATGATTTGGTGAAAAGAGTTGGGTCAAGTGAACCGGGTTTGAAGCCTTTCTTCATGAGGAATTCCTTCAGTGTGTCATACCACGCCCGAGGTGCTTGCTTAAGGCCATAGAGGGCCTTCTTGAGTCTGTAGACGGGATGTGGAAATTTTGGATCCTCAAAACCTGGTGGTTGAGCAACATATACTTCTTCCTCAAGCTTAGCATTGAGGAATGCACTTTTCACATCCATTTGTTGTAAGATGATATTATTATGGTTAGCATAAGCAAGCAATATGCGAATGGCCTCAAGTCTAGCAACAGGTGAAAAAGTTTCATCGAAGTCGATTCCTTGAACCTATGTGTAGCCTTGAGCTACAGGATGAGCCTTATTCATCACCACGAGGCCATTTTCGTCTTCTTTGTTGCGGTAGATCCATTTGGTACCGATGATGTTGTGCTTGTGTGGTTCTGGTCGCTTGACGAGCTCCCACACATTGTTGAGCTCTAATTGATGCAATTCATCTTGCATGGCTTGAATCCACTCGGATTCCATGAATGATTTATCTACTTTAGTGGGCTCTGTGATAGAGACAAATGCAAAATGCCCACAAAAGTTAGATAAATGTGAAGCTTTTGAGCGCGTGAGAGGACTTGGTGCACGAAGGTCATTGATGATCTTCTCGACTTGCATTTCATTTGCAATGTGAGGATGTGCGGGTTGACGACTTTTCTTAGGCCCAACAGTTTCTTCAGGACCAGTTTCTTCAGCAGCACCAGCATGATTTTCTTCACAATCAGGAATGACTTCTTCAACATTTTCTTCGGTAGCGATGACATCCTCAGTAGCTTTGAACTTGATGGATTCCTCATGTGACATTTCATCTAGCACAGGAGGTAGGTTCTCTCTTTGGGAGCCATTATTTCATCGAACTGCACATCTACAGTTTCAACAACCTTGTGATGGTTGATGTTGAAGACTTTGTAGGTGTGCGAGTCCTTTCTGTAACCAAGCATAAAACCCTCATGTGCTTTCGGTGCAAATTTAGAGTGATGGTGAGGATCTCTAATCTAGCATTTAGCACCGAAGACTTTGAAATAACTTACATTGGGTTTCTTGTCAGTGAGGAGTTCATATGAGGTATTTTTGAAGAATTTGTGGAGATATACCCTATTGATGATGTGGCACGTAGTATCAATTGCTTCAGGCCAGAAGCGCTCAGGTGTCTTGTATTCATCAAGCATAGTGCGAGCCATCTCAATAAAAGTCCTGTTCTTGCGCTCCACGACGCCATTCTGCTGAGGAGTATAAGGAGCAGACAATTCGTGAGTAATACCAAGTATATCGAGATATTCACTGAGGCCAGTGTTCTTGAACTCGGTTCCATTATCACTCCTGATAGGCTTGATCTTCACACCGAAGTTAGTGGAAGCCCTTGAGGAAAATCGTCTGAAGACTTCCTGCACCTCATTTTTGTAAGTGATGATATGCACCCATGTGTAACGAGAATAGTCATCAACTATGACAAAGCCATAGAATGATGCATAACTAGTGAACGTGGCATAATGAGTAGGGCCAAATAGATCCATATGAAGTAATTCAAAGGGACGAGAAGTGGCCATGACAGTCTTCACAGGATGCTTGGCTCTGGTGATCTTTGCATCCTCGCAAGCCCCACAAAGATGATCTTTGAGGAATTTGACACCCTCGATGACAATGACGTGCTTCTTATTCACGAGTGTATGCAAGTTCCTCATCCCAGCATGACCAAGTTGTCGATGCCATAACCAGCATTCTAAAGCTTTTGCGAGTAGGCATGTGGCAGGCTGTGGTCCTACAGAGAAATCAACAATATACAAGTCTCCTTTCCTAAAGCCTTCGAAGACTTTGGAGTTGTCAGATTCCATTAGCACAAGGCAACGAAATTTGCCGAAGACAACAACCATATCAAGATCACAAAGCATTGAAACTGACATAAGATTGAATCCTAAGGACTCAACAAGCATGACTTTGTCCATGTGTTTATCCTTTGAGATTGCAACCTTACCTAGACCCAAATACCTTGCTTTTGCCTTTGTCAGCGTAGGTGATATGCTTTAGATGAGATGGTGTCGGGGAAACTGATCCACGAACACCTATGGGACCGGCGGACCGAGCCCTTTCGGTTCGGCGGGGGGCGGAGGTCGCACGAAGAGCAGATCAAGGCGAGACACACGAGCAGTTTACCCAGCTTCGGAGCTCTCTGGAGAGATAATACTCCTACTGCTGCTTGTCTGATTCTATTAAGTTCTTGCTCGAGAGAGAGCTAAGTGTTTTTCTGGCTTCCGAATGATCCGAACCCCCTCTACGTTACGCATGGGCCTCCTTTTATATGCTAAAGGGGTCACCGACAGGTGGCAACGCAGAGAAGGGTAAAAGTGTAAAAAGAGGAGTGGTTGCTACAGTTACTTGTACAGTGTATCCTACCTAACCCTGACGGCAGGGGACAAGGGCATTAAATGCCCGTCTGTGTAGCCCAAACAGTGCAGAAAAGGACCGTCAGGGGTGCCACCGCTCGCCACGATGGCGATCTTGTCAGCTTCGCATGCCACCGCGCACCGCTGGCTGCACAGCCTCCTGCCACGCGCGCCTGGGAAGGCCCCCAGAGCGACACATTGGTGGATGTGCTGGAGCGTGAGCACAGAGTGGCCGCTTGTCGCGGCAAGTGCCTTGCCGCGGTCGTTGTCTTTTCGGGTCCGGGAGCTTGTCGCTCACCGGGCCTTGCCGGGACGCGCGGCGCGTCGCAGCAAGTTCCTTGAAATGCCTTGGTTGGCCTTCCCGGCAAGTTCCTCTTTCCGGGGCCTTGTCTCCTTGACTAGAACACTTTGTTCTTGAATGGCTCCAAAGGAGCCACGAAGGACTTTGGCGGTCGCCCGGCAAGCCCTTGCCGCGGGGCGCTGCAACTGCCCGTGCACAAGTTCGGGGTACTAGGGTACCCCTACTCTAGTACACCGACAGGAGCCCCCGGGCCTGGGCCATATGCGGTGCCGAGCGCTGTTGGGCCAGGCCCAAAACAGGGCATGGGCACACGCGGTCTGGGCCACGCCGTATCTTACTCCATATCCACCGCGCCCTCCCCAACGGCACGCGTCGAATGCGGCGTCGTGGGAGAGATCATGGGTGGATTGTTTATTCGGAAGGGCGAAATGTCCGCCCCCTCCCTCTTTATAAGCAGGGGAAACAGGGGCAGTTCGTCCCCCCCCCCCTCCGCTGGTTTCTACTACTCCATCTTTCCAAACCTCCGCCGCTCCCCTTCTTCTCGAAGCCGAGAGAGAGCAGCGCTCCGCCCCCCATTGCCACTAGCATCACCAACACCGTCAACCTCCCCCACCACCTCCGCCATGGCTCCGAAAGCCGACAAGGGGAAGGATGTGAAGTCAGCCGAGGCGCAGCGGCTCGCGGCGCTGCGGAAGGAGCGGGCGATCTTCTCCCCTCAGCTCGGTGCGCAGGAGCTGAGGGAGTACTACTACCTCTTCTGGTCGTCGGAGACGCGAGCGCATCCGCGCACGAGGGTACTCCCGGCCGCCGCTTCAGAACTGGCTCCAAACGGGTACCCATTCTTTGCGCTGTTCTTCTATTGTGGGCTCTGTCCGCCCTTCTCGGAGTTCTTCTGCGACATAATGAAGACCTACGGGCTCCGCCTCCGCGATTTCACCCCCAACGCCGTTCTGACCATGGCAGTTTTCGCACATTTGTGCGAAAAGTTTGTCGGAGTCCACCCCAATGTAGCCCTTTTCCGCCACTTTTTCATGCCTCGGGTCGAGAGAGGAGAGCCGCTTGCCGGAGGCATCGCCTAGATCTCGAGAGTCGGCAAGAAGGAAGCATATCTGGAGGGTGAGCTTCGCAGCAAATGGGAGGAGTGGAGAGCGGAGTGGTGCTGGATCGTCGAGGAGAACCCGCAGCCGTTCACTGCCCTGCGCCAAGCCCAATCGTGCGCGGCAACGATTGGAGCAACGTGGCCCCGGAAGACGACAGACTGAAGATCGCCGTCACCCGGATCCTTCGCCTCAGGCTTGCCGGGCTCACCGTAGGCGCCGTTGGCGCAGATTTCCTTCGCCGCCGCATCGCCCTCCTGCAGGAGAGGGGGAGACCCGCCTGGGAGTTCAAGAACTCGGCGGATATAATGCGGCTGCGTCCAGGCCTCAACTTCAACTTCACCGTCCTGGAGTTGGATGCAATGCTTCTGGAGTTGTTCAAACGCGACCCCCAGCACCCATTCGCTTTGCCGAGGAGCGTCGTTCCATTGTGCAATAATTCATCGCTTGACCGGATCTGCGCCATGATGTCGTTGTGCGATTCCCACTGAATCGTTCCAACTTGGCAAGAGCCTGCGGATGACGTCGTACAAGCGTTCTTCGACGAATTGGTAGAGGTGCCGGTCCGCGCCGACGAACAGAAGATCCTCACCCGCGACACTACCGACGCGGAGCTGCAGCGCATCGCCACTAGGGCGGAAGAGGCTGCGGCAGCAGCTGCCGCGGGCGCGTTCGGGTTCACCATAGAGGAGGCAGAGGCGGCAGAGGCGGCAAACTTGCCGAGCGCGAGGAGTTTGCCGGTGAGGAAGATCTTGCCGGCCCTGAAGCTGAGCCGAGCGAGGCCGGCGAGGAAGAGCCCGATCCTTCAGACAGCTTGCCGCAGGCGGAGCCCCCGGCCCCACCAAGAAGGCGTCTCCGCAGGGCCGGGGACGTAGCGGGGCGGCAAACAAGCCAACAGCCGCCAAGCCGTGCGACACGCTCTACCGCGGCAAGCAATGTTGCCGCGGGAGCGCCTCACACTGCTGCTACAACTGGAGCAGTATCTTCCCGGTCCACCACCACCGCCCCTGCCAAGCGGGCAAGGGATCCTACTCCTCCACCTCGCCGCACCGGAGGGGAGCCGGACTTCGATCTCTCCGCGCTCAGCTCCGACGAGGAGGAAGAAGAGTAAGTTTCTTTGGCGTTCTTGTAGTTCTCCAATCTTGTTGCTTTTATCTTGTCTCTGACTTGCTTCAATCTGAACCCATTCCTTTCCAGGACGCTGGCCTAGAGAGTGGCGAAGAGAGCCAAGGCCTCGGTGATTGTCATCGAAGATGATCCCACCGTGTCAGCAGGGGGTGCGTCCGAGACCACTTTGACGGACCCGGCAACTACTCACCAAAGCAGCCCCCAGCGCAACCCCCAGCGTAAGTTTATAGTTCCCTTCCTGCTGTCAGGTGCGCATGGGTGCTCTTTTCTCTACTGACATCTTGACTGTTGATTTGTGTAGGAGCAGAACAGCCTCACCAGGAGCGCCCGGAAGCTGGTCCCGAAGTGCCATCTGCTTCGACTACGCCGCCAAGGGAGGAGTCCCCGCCAAGGGAGCGCTCTCCGGCAAGGGAGAACTCCCCAGCAAGGGGCGGCTCTCCGGCAAGGAGACAGACCTCCCCGCGGCCGCGACAAGGATGAAGATGATGACGACGATGAAGACATGGATGATGAGGAGATTGATGAGCAGGAGTTCCAGAAAGCCACAGAGGTCCTGTGCGTTGATGGCGGTGCTTCTCTGCATACTTCGCACCGCCAGCTCAAGCAATTGGTGCGGGAAGTTAATGCAGCAGAACCGCCCGTCGAGTCACACAAGCCTCTGAAATGGTCCAGCATGCCTATCATCTTTGACATTGAGGACCACCCTGATCGCGTAACTGCGTTCGGGTGCTTGCCGATGTTAGTTTCACCAACTATCCGCAACTTCAAAGTCACTAAGATGCTAGTTGACGGCGGGGCCGGCTTGAACCTGATCTCCTCCGCGGTGCTCCAGAAACTCCAGATCCCTGACAGCGAGCTCGAAGAAACCGGTACTTTTCAAGGAATCAATCCAGGAAGGAGTAAGCCAAAGGGAAAGATCACGTTGCCGGTAACATTTGGCAGCGAGCTGAACTTCAGGACTGAGAGGGTCACTTTTGACGTTGCTGACTTCCCATTGCCTTACAATGGGATACTCGGCCGTCCGGCACTCGCCAAATTCATGGCAGCCTCTCACTATGCCTACAACATGCTCAAGATGCCAGGCCCGATAAGTGTCATCTCTGTCCCCGGCGACAAGAAGGATGCTCTTATCTGTGACGACAAGATCTACCGGGAAGCAACAGCCGCAACAGATCGCAAGTCACTTGCCGCTGAAGCTCCAGGGAGGAAGAAGAAGACCAAGTCCGACAAGAGTTCTGATGCCCACTCCGGCAAGTGCACCTCTTCGGAGTGCTGCGCTACCGTCGAGGACGCACCATCGAGCTCCACCGGCAAGTGTAAGAAGGCAATGGCAGCTCCACCTGAGACCAAGAAGGTGTCCTCCAAGGAGGACGGCACTGGTGGTACCTTTACCATTAGTGCCACTCTCGACCCTAAATAGGAAAGTGCGCTCGTTGCTTTCCTGCGGGCGAATGTCGACGTGTTTGCGTGGCAACCGTCTGACATCCCCGGTGTTCCCAGGAAAGTAATTGAGCACCACCTTGCCGTCTGTCCTCATGCACGGCCCGTCAAGCAGAAAGTTAGGAAACAGGCAGTGGAGCGCCAAGAATTCATCGCGGAAGAAATCAAGGAGTTGGAAGTAGCAGGCCTTGTTAGAGGAGTGCTCCATCCTACGTGGTTGGCCAATCCAGTTGTCGTGCGCAAGGCAAACGGGAAATGGAGGCTTTGTATCGACTTCACTGATGTCAATAAAGCTTGTCCCAAAGACCCATTTCCTTTGCCGCGCATCGACCAGATTGTTGACTCCACGGCCGGATGTGATTTGCTTTCATTTCTTGATGCATACTCAGGATACCATCAGATCTTCATGGCAGAAGAGGATGAGGAGAAGACCGCATTCATCACCCCGTGTGGCACATACTGTTTTGTACGGATGCCTTTCGGTTTGAAGAATGCTGGTTCAACATTTGCAAGGGTAGTCCACCACGCTTTTGAGCCGCAGATGCACAGAAATGTGGAAGCCTACATGGATGATATAGTGGTCAAGAGCAAGGACAGGGCACCCCTGATTTAAGATTTAGACGAAACATTTGCAAATCTGTGCAAGATCAACCTCAAGCTTAACCCCGAGAAGTGCGTGTTTGGAGTCCCCTCCGTCAAGCTTCTCGGGTTCTTTGTGTCTCAGCGCGGAATTGAGGCCAATCCCGACAAGATCAAGGCCATTGAGCAGATTGAAGCACCAAAGCGCGTCAAGGATGTAGGAAGGCTTGGCGGTTGCGTGGCTGCTCTCAGCAGGTTTATCTCTAGATCTGCTGAGCGCGCCCTGCCATTTTTCAAAATATTGAAAAAGGCAGGTCCAATGAAATGGACTCCGGAGGCGGAGGCTGCGCTGCAGGACTTGAAGAGATACCTGTCCTCCACTCCAACACTTGTCGCACCTAAGCCACAAGAAAAGTTGCTGCTGTATATAGCGGCAACCAATCAAGTGGTTAGTGCTGCGTTAGTGGCGGAGAGGGAGGCAGACGATGAGCCAGCAACCACGGCAGATGCATCGAGCGACAAGCAGGGGGCTTCACCGGCAAGCTCTGGTCCCGACAAGGATGGATCTGTGCAGGAGCATGAGAAGATGCAGAAGAGAATGGTGCAGCGCCCAGTTTACTTTGTCAGCTCCCTTCTACAGGGGGCTAGGTCAAGGTACTCTGGTGTGCAGAAATTGCTTTTCGGCCTTCTCATGGCCTCGAGAAAGCTGCGCCATTACTTCCAAGCACATGAGATCACAGTCATCACTCGTTTTCCGCTGAAGAGGATACTGCAAAATCCAGAAGCAACAGGCAGGATTGTCGAGTGGGCACTGGAACTGTCAAGCTTTGGCCTAAAGTTTGAGAGTACTTCAACTATCCAAAGCAGAGCATTGGCGGAATTCATAGCAGAATGGATGCCAACACCAGATGAAGAAATTCCAGAAACGAGCATCCCCGTCAAGGAAACAAGCAAAGAGTGGCTGATGTACTTTGATGGTGCCTTCTCGCTGCAAGGCGCCGGTGTGGGTGTGCTGCTTGTCGCACCCACCGGAGAGCACCTCAAGTATGTAGTCCAGATGCACTGTCCGAAGGAACAAGCAACCAACAATATTATAGAGTATGAAGGATTGCTTGCCGGTCTCAAGATCGCAGCAGACCTTGGGATCAAGAAGCTCATTGTCAGGGGTGACTCGCAGCTTGTCGTCGGCCAAGTGAACAAGAACTATCAGAGTCCGTTGATGGAAGCATATGTTGATGAAGTGAGAAAGCTAGAAGAGCACTTCGACGGCCTATAGATGGAGCATATTCCAAGAGCTCAGAATGACATTGCTGATGGCCTGTCGAAGTGCGCCGCACTAAAGTTACCTATGGAACCAAGGATCTTTGTGCTCAAGCTGACTCAACCGTCTGTGACACCATCAACTGGACAGAGCAAGAAGAGGAAGTTGATTTTTGGCGACTATTTTCCGGCAGAGCTCCCAAAAGCCGCCGCCAAGAAAGTCCCGAAGAACAATGCCAAGGATGCCGAGGAGCAGTTTGCTCCGGCAAGCCTTATGGTTTGTTCCGTCGCAGGAGACGCTCCCAACAAGCTTTGCTCCGGCAAGCTTGCCGGGGAACATCAAGCTCCGGCTGAGCCACAGGTGCTCACCGTAGGAGCGGATGTTCCCGCAGCAGCAGATGTGCCTTTAGTCCTTGTTGTCGAGCCACAAGCTCCAGCATGGGCGCAGCAGATTGCCCATTTCCTTCAGACAGGAGAACTTCCCGAAGAGCAAGAAGAAGCGGAAAAAGTAGCCCGGCAGTCAAGTATTTACCAGTTTGTCGATAGCATACTGTACAGAAGAATACTCAACGGTGTGAAATTGAAGTGTATTCACCGGGAAGATGGACAAAGGCTGTTGGCAGAGATACATGGAGGCATATGTGGTCACCACATTGGCGCAAGAGCACTTGCCGGCAAAGCTTTCCGGCAAGGGTTCTTTTGGCCGACAGCCCTCCAGGATGCAACTGCACAAATAACCAAGTGTGAAGCGTGCCAGTTCCATTCCAAGCAGATACACCAACCAGCTCAAGTTCTCCAGACGATCCCTTTATCCTGGCCATTTTCGGTCTGGGGGCTCGACATCCTCGGCCCCTTTCCCCGAGCTGTCGGGGGCTTTGAGTACTTGTACGTTGCAATGGACAAGTTCACAAAGTGGCCGGAAGTGGAACTAGTGAGGAAGGTGACAGCACAGTCAGCAGTCAAGTTCTTCAGGTCGATTGTTTGCCGTTTCGGGATCCCTAACAGGATCATCACCGACAACGGCACACAATTCACGAGCCAGACCTTCATGTAGTACGTCCAAGATCTTGGCGCCAAGGTCTGCTTCACTTCTGTTGCTCATCCGAGAAGCAACGGTTAAGCGGAGAGGGCAAATGCTGAAGTGCTGCGCGGGCTCAAGACCAGGACTTTCGACAGGCTGCGCAAGTGCGGAAGGAACTGGATCGAGGAGCTACCGGTGGTTCTTTGGTCGATCAGGACGACGCCAAATCGAGCCACAGGCCAGACACCTTTTGCTCTAGTCTATGGAGCAGAGGCAGTTCTCCCCACGGAACTCGTATACGGGTCACCTCAAGTGCTCGCTTATGATGAGCTTGAGCAAGAGCAGCTGCGACAAGATGACGCGCTGCTCCTTGAGGAAGATCGTCTCCAGGCTGCTGTACAAGCTGCTCGATACCAGCAAGCTTTGCGCCGCTACCATAGACGCAAAGTTAATGCCAGAAGCTTCGAGGAAGGCGACCTTGTTCTTCGGCGCGTTCAGTCCGCCAAGAATTCTAACAAGTTGACGCCGAAATGGGAAGGCCCTTACCGGGTGAAACGAGTCACTAGGCCCGGCTGTCCACCTTGAGACCGAAGATGGCGTTCCGGTGAGCAACTCCTGGAACATTGAGCAACTACAGGTTCCGGCAACCACCTTTTGTACAAGTCTTGCCGATGTTGCATGTAATCCTTTGTACAAAGCCGGGCGCAGATCCCGTGCATAAGTAAAGCTCATGTGCTCCACACATCTTGTCAATTTCATGCATTATATTCTTTCTTGCATGCGTTATCTGACACTTTGTGCAGCACCAACCTCCGGTAAGTTGCCAAAGGAAAGGAAGGTTCCCTCGCACACAAATTTGCCGGGGGGAAAGGAGAAGATTATGATGTGGACCGGGCATCGTTCAAGCAAGTTTCGCCTTGCCGGGAAGCGAACGACAGAAAAGCTAAGTTGCCAAAGTTTGAGCAATTAGTTTTAATTTTTAAAGTTATCTTCCTCGAACGACCGCGCTTTGTATGGAAAACCTGTGCGCGGAGGAACCAATTCATAGCTATTTGCGCCCTTACTTTGTTTCGAGTCCGCTCAACAACTTAAGTGTGCTGCAACTAGCCGCGACAAGGTTTCTTGTCGGAAGCGGCACCGCCAGCAGGCTGCTGACGTCCCGCACTCAGTGCTCGCGGCTCGGGTGCCTGCGCCGACAAGTCCCCTAAAAGCGTAGGGTAAAAACATACAAAGGAAGGAATCTAGTAAAGGAAATAACGTAGCAATTGATAACAGAAATAGAGTTATGTTACAAAATAACTTGTCGTAGCTCTAACAGATTGATTTCATAATATGGCCAGCAGCGACAAGGAGAAAGAAAAAAACGGGTGGCCTAGTCTACACGATCGCCCTCAACCCTCTTGATCTCGCTCACCTTGTCCACAATGGGTGTGACAAGGGCCTTAAGCGCATCCAGATCAGCGTCAGGCGGCAAGGACCTGAGGACGTTGGTGAGGTTGAGGCCTGGGTTGCGGAAGGCCACCGTCATCAACACCTTCTAGAGAGCCCCCACGCAAATCCTGCGCGACTCGTCGGCCAGCTGCTTTGGGATCCTCTCCCGGAGTCGCTGGAGTGCCGTCGCCACGCCCTTGAAGAACAGGCTGAGCTTGGCGCTGGGTTGGAGATGCTTGTTGGAAGGATGCCCAAAGTCCTCCATCCCCAACTGCGCCAGCTCCTCGTCGATGACTGCGGCGATATTCACCAGACCCTCGGTCCAATGCTCCACCGTCTCCCTAAATGAGTTCTGGGTAACGGCGATGCTCGCCAGCAGCACCTTGTCGGCCTTAATCTTCTCCGACAAGGTCACCTCTCGCTCCTTGGCGGCGTCCAGCGTCTGAGTCAGCGTAGCCAGCTTCAACTCGAGATCCGCGTTGGAGTCCTTGGCGGCGCTGAGCTCCTTGCTCCTTTCAGCGAGAAGACCCTGCAGCTCACCATGAGCAGCAGCATCCTTCTCGCGCTCGCGCTTGAGCACAGCAAGCTCCTCGCCACTCGTCTTGAGGTTGGCCTCCAACTGCGTCACCCTTGTCTCCAGCTCCTTCTTGGTGGCCTCTGCAGTTGCGGCAGCATCCCTTGCTTCCTTGAGAGCCCCTCCAAGTGATTCCTCGCGTGCGACAAGCTCCTCCTCGTAGCTGTCAAGGTTGGCCTTCCGCTGCACCAACTCGCCTTCTCGCGCGGACTGCTTCTCGGCAGCAAGCCTTTGTTCCTCCTCAGCTTCGGCCTTCTCGAGGAGGAAGGCTGTACGCTCCTCAGCGAGTCGCTCCCGCTCCCGTGCCAGGGACCGGAGAGCTTCTTGATTGAGGCCCCGGAGCTCCTCCGTGCGTTTCCCCATATCGACTCCCGCCTTCGCGACAAGCGCTTCCCGGGAAGCCAGCTTGGCTTGTCGTGCGTGGTAGAATGACAGCAGCTTCCGCATCAGCTGCTCCTCTTCAGGCTCGCCGCTGCTGCTGCTTGGCGCATCGACCAATGACAGCCCGGCGGAGGCGAGCAGCTCCTCATCAAAAGTTTCTCCTTCGACCGGTGCCCTGGAGCTTGACGTCCAGGGAAGCTTGATGAAGATACCGTCGCCGGCCTTCAAGTAGGCGTCGGGCTGGGGCTCTTCGGAGCCTGGCTCCGCGGCAGCGGCGGAGGGATCGGCGGTCGGCGCAGCGCCTGGCGCTCCTGCGGCCTCAGGGACGTCAGTGCGATCGCCTGACCCCTCTTTTCCAGCTTCTGCGGCGGCAGCCTTGGCGGCCTCTTCGCCGGCGGGCTCATCAGCACCGGCCCCTTCTTCGTTGGCGGCGGCGTCGTCGTAGCTGCCATGCGCGCCTTCCTCGCCGGCATCCTCGGTCTCCATCGGCTCCGCGACAGGTGGATCTGATGAACAGAAGGGGGAGAGAAGTCAAGCAAATATGCAAGAAGAAAAATCAAAAGGAGAAGAACCCAAGGGAAGTTTTTAGACAAGTGGATTACCTGTACCAAGACCTGCAGTTGCACCAAAGATGTCGGGGAAACTGATCCACTAACACCTATGGGACTGGCGGACCGAGCCCCTTTCGGTTCGGCCCGGGGCGACCTCCGGGACCGCCAGGGCCTTGTCTCCTTGACTAGAACACTTTGTTCTTGAATGGCTCCAAAGGATCCACGGAGGACTTTGGCGGTCGCCCGGCAAGCCCTTTCCGCGGGGCGCTACAACTGCCCGTGCACAAGTTCGGGGTACTAGGGTACCCCTACTCTAGTACACCGACAGATGGTGACAAATCAGTGTCCATCAGCAAGCTTCTGTCACCGGTCATGTGATTTGTACGTCCACTATCGAGGACCCACTCAGTAGCTTTGGTTTGTTCATCCTGCAGATGAATTAGTGCAACTTACGAACCCATATACTTCATTAGTGAAGAATATGATATTAATTTGAAAACTGTAACAAATATAGCAATATGAGGACGTGAGAAATGAATCATTCATTTCTTCATGTTTAGCTTGCGTCCTTTGAAGCACATTCAGGTCTCCAGCAAATTCTTCAGACAATCAAGTTCGTCTGGAGACCTGACCTTGCATAATAGATTAGTTCTTTTTCTTCACCCACATCTGGAGGGTTGGCAAAGAGTTCATCATTCTGCGAGCTCCATAAGAAAATGATGGCATAGAAGCCAATGCACTTCGTTCCATAGAAGAGTGGTTAGGATAAGCATATGCATAAGCAGAGAAATTCTTCGAGGACTTATGAACATAATGGTTTGAAGAATAATGCACATATTCATGGCCCTTAGACCCTGCGAAACAGAACTGCTAGCACGATGATGTTCATATGAGGATTTTGATCCATGTGAGGAATTTGATCCACGTGAAGAATTTGGTCCATATGAAGAATTTGATCTGGGGTTCCTATTCTTCATGGGTGGTGTCCTGATGACATTCACCTGAAGATTTTCATGGCAACTTTTAGGAACCCAGATTTTCTTCATAGGGGGACCGTTCCTGCAGTTGGTTCCAACATATCGAGCAAATACTTCACCGTTCTGATTCTTTAACAGTTTATAGTTGGAGTCAAATGACTCATCAGAGGAATATGAAGAATCAGAGGTAAAGCTAGACAAATTGCATGGATCTACAGGAGGTCCTTTCGAAGCAACCCATGAGGTTTTAGGGTACTACTCAGGTTTCCAGTAGGTTCCATCAGCATTGAGTTTCCTCTCAAAGGCAATACCCTCTTTTCTAGGGTTCCTGTTCAAGATTTGCTTTTTGAGCACATCACAAACAGTCTGATGCCCTTTGAGGCTTTTGTAAATGCATGTCACATACAATTTCTTTAGCCCTGCATTATCGTAAGTGATACATCTGGTATCCTCAGATGAGGAATTTGTGACCACAGAGACAGTTGAAGAATGTTCAACAATAGAAGAATTTGAACATTCAGGTGATGAATTAGCAGATTCACGCTCAATGCATTTAAGACATGGTGGAATAAATTCTTCCTGAGCGGAACTGATCTGTTGAGTAAGCAATGAATCATTTTCCTTCTGAAGATCTTCATAACTCTCTTTTAACGTCTCAAGATCTTGCTTTCCCTGAAGAAATTCATAAGAAAGCTTCTCCTGATCAGTTAAGAGAGAGTTATGATGATTTTGAAGGTTGTCAAACTTTGACTGAAGTTTCTGAAAACTATCAGTCAAAGCCTTATTTTGATCCAATTGCTCACCCAACATATCATCACTTTCATCTAGCATGTTTTGAACTTTTTCAAGAGCTCCTTGTTGTTTAGTGGCAAGGGAAGCAAGTTTGACATAGCTGGGGCGAAATTCATCACCTGATTCATCATCACTAGATTCGGAAAGGTAGCATTCAGTTACCTTGGCACCCTTTGCCCTAAGGCATGGTGAAGAGGATGATCATTCAGGTGCAAAAGTCTTCTCCTTGAGTGATTCCTTGAAATCCTCAAACCAAGGATCATGACGAGTATGATGACCTTCGTAGACCTCAAAGAGTCGGTCCCAGATTAGCTTCGCATGGTTGAGAAGCATGATGTTCCTGAACTGATTTTGGGACAAACAGGAGCATTTGACATCGTTCGCTATGAGGTTGAGTAGAGTGTACTTGCGAATGACATCAGCGTCACTTCTTCATCATGGCCTTCAACTTGGGATACTCATGACCGTCAAAGATGGGGCAGGACACACTCTTCATTACTGCAGTCGACATAACTAAAACTCTAGGCGGTTAAACCAAAATCACACAGAACAAGGGCGTACCTTGCTCTGATACCAATTGAAAGTGCGCTACGTCGACTAGAGGGGTGGGGGTGAATAGTCAATTTTTACGAATTCTTCACTGAGGAATTTCAGGGTGAGGAAATTCCTAAGCGAAGAACTACTTGCAGGGGAATAAGTAGTCAGGTATAAGAAAAACAGAGTAGCAGCATAGTCATCATGATGAAATGAAAGACAAACACGGAGTACAGAAAGCGTAAACACAGGGTAAGTAGGATGATAACAAACAGACTGAAGAATTAGGATTGAGGAAATAGAGAATGTCTTCAGGCAATGTCATCAAGCAGTAATGATCAGGTACGTCAACACATAATGAGGAAATGAAAGGGTTGATGAAATAGAACTAGTTGGCTTGGTGAAGACAATGACTTGGTAGACCAGTTCCAACTACTGTGACAGTTGTACGTGTGGTTGGAGCGGCTGATTATTTAAACTCGAGGACACACAGTCCCGGACACACAGTGCTCACCATATTCTCCTTGAGCTAAGATCACACAGACCTCACCCAACAGTAGTGGTAAGTCTTCACAGGTGACTTCTAAACCTTCACAGACTTGGTCACTCGGCAATCCACAATTCCTCTTGGATGCTCAGACCATGACACCTAACCGTCTGGAGGATACACAGTCCTCAAAGGTAACAAAACGTCGGTTCCACACATGAAAAATCTCTTAAGTGATGCTCAATCACTTTGGGTTTTGTAGGTTTGGGTTTGGGATTTGGGTTTTCCTCACTTGATGATTTTCACTCAAAGTCCTCAGAGGATGGGATGCTCTCAAATGACAAGTGTCAGTTTCTCTCGGAGCAGCCAACCAGCTAGTGGTTGTTGGGGGCGGCTATTTATAGCCTAGGGAGTATCCCAACATGATAAGACATAAATTCCCTTGGCAGATATGACCATTAGGTGGTAGGATATTTTGGAACAGCTGGCACGCGGCTCAACAATGTTCGGATATTTTGAGGTTCGAGTTCCTCAGGGCTATCATGTTCCTCATTGTGTAGGCAATCCACACTGGCGAATTCCTTACTCCTTAGTCAGAATATATTCCTCAGAGACCAGAAGATCTTCGTCTCTGTCACTGAAGAAATTGACTGAACTGATATGAGATTTCCAATGGCTTCACTCGAAGGATTGGGTAGTTGTAGGATTTTGAGATGAGCATCACTTGGAAATCTGTTTCCTTAGTATTACCTCGACCCACTTTAACAGTATGGTGTTTCCTGTGAGTCAAGAAAGAGAAAATGAAACTACGAAAACAAAAGTCTTCACGCTTTAGATTCCTCGCATGAAAATCGAGTCTTCATGGTCACACCAATTTCTTCACTTTCAAAGTCTTCACGAGAACCAAAGTCTTCAGCCGAAGACATTCATTTTTAGGGGTCGACTTTCACTGTAAATATCAAACTCCTCATTGACTTATAGAGCCTGTGTACACTCACAAACTTATTAGTCTCTTAACCTATAAGTCTTCAATACACCAAAATCACTAAGGGGCACTAGATGCACTTACAAACTTTCTAACCTGCAGTTGCCCAGAAGCCGTCCCAAGTTCTGCATGGACTGATGTCCGCATTCCACTTGGACGGCTACCAGTCACCATGGTGGATGAGCTCATGGCAAAGTGCGGCCAAGGCGACCACCGGTAACTGTAGGTTCTTGTGCAACAACACATTTTGCCCGACTTCTCGACTCCCTGCCCAATTTTCCTGAAAATCAAGATAGACAAGAGAGAAATTCTTCTCTCTTACAGCTGAAAGATTAAATGCAAAAAAATCACATTTTTTATGCTCTCAACCTCCTGCATATATATTTAAACCGATGGTTCTCTCTTATTGAACATTACTGCCTCGCAAGTCAGAACTATGCGAACTTTATTCTGGCCAAACTATTACAGATTTTCTATACAGCGAACTACCACACAATATAAAACTGATTTTTTAACACGCACACTGCACTGATTCAGCTTTCCTTTATGAACCGATGATAAAATATATACTCGGCTGCTACACCAGCAGCAAATTCATGAATACATGACACTTTTTGCTAGCAATATAACAAGTGTTATAGCAAAGCAGGGAACAAGTACACGTTTTGAATTGCTCGTGAGCACGCATCAAGCAAATAGTACAAATGAGTTCTGATTCACTAAAACATGAGTTAATTTTCAATACAGATTCACTGAAATGGATTCTGATTTTTTTTAAACATCTAGCTTCTTATTTTTTACAATTTGAACTCACTTGTTTTTTTCTGTATTTTAGCAACACAAAATGAAGCAGTAAACAAGAGCTGGGACGGGGTGAGTACATGTCGGTGCCGGCAGAGAAGCGCAGTGGTCTTGCCAGCGAACATGGTGCTAACGGTGATGTGAATCACGCCAAGTTGGAATGTACTGCAGAGATTAAAACAGAATAAACAAAGAACATGTTGACCAAATCAGGACACCCTTAAGAACCTTCGGCCTAGTTAGATAGATATCACAATGCATTAGTGCACTAGTAGAAAACAGGGCATTTGTCCCAGTATGTATGGGCCTTTAGTCCCGGTTCTCGAACCGGGACTAAAGGGTCGTTACTAATGCCTCCCCCGTTTAGTCCCGGTTCTAACAGCAACCGGGACAGATGTGCCTCCACGGGGCTGGTGCGCCGAGCCCAGGCAGGAGGGCCTTTGGTCCCGCTTGGTGGTACCAACCGGGACCAAAAGGAGTCCATGCGTCGGCAATTCA